>NC_064628.1:533819568-534120946 GCF_023864275.1 Schistocerca cancellata | reverse complement strand
TCTTTAGTCTTGCTTCCATTATCAACCGCAACGTCAGAATTGCCTGTCTGGTGCCTTTATCTTTCTTAAAGCCGAATTGATCGTCATCTAGCACATCCTCAGTTTTACTTTTCATTCTCCTGTATGTTATTCTTTTCAGAAACTTGGATAAATGAGCTGTTAAGCAGATTGTGCGATAACTCTCACACTTGTCAGCTCCTGCAGTCTTCGGAATTGTGTGTATGATATGGAGTACCCTAGTGGAGCAATTTGTAGAGCTGCCCATACTGACTAGGGTAGGATCGGCGAGCCCAACCACTACACATGCGGTGAGGTTCATCTTGCGGTGACGTTACAAGTTCAAAATTTCTCATTCACTTTTGAGCTATCTCCCAACATTTGCAGCCATATGTGTCTTACAATAAGCTACAAGTGAGTAGAATATCATATCAAAAACCCAAACTGATACCTCATTTAGGATCAACGTTAAGCGTCGTTTAGTTCGGGCGCTCAGGTCTGCCAATGGAGGAGTTACAAATGCGGACAGAGTCGGCACTGTCTGTGAAATATCTGATTGTACACGTGGATGCCAGTCGGTATGGTCTATACGGCAGTTTGCTCCAAAACACGTCGACTGTGGCTAGAGAGCCATGAAATACCTTGTTTAGTGCAGCTTAGATTTTTAGTGAAGGTTTTAAACCCGTTTTGAAGATGCTGCAAATCATGGGAGTCGAAGTCGGACACCGCACAGAAACATTCGCTATCGATCGCGACAATGATCGCCTGCAGAATGGTCACCGCCACGCGCTGAAAAATTCCCGTGAAGCGAAGCACGGGCGGCTAGGAATCGAACGAACATTGTAGAGAAGCTGGATTTTGAGGTCTTGGAAGGACTTTCGTGCGGTGCCAGGATAACACTTTAGATGCGAGTGTGAAAATTTATACACAATTTCGTTATTAATCTCATAAAAATCATGCATTTATCTTTTAATGTGCATTTCTCAACACAGTGTTTTTCAAGTTGACAGAATGGATTTCTGGCACACTAATAAAAATGTCTTTCTGAAATTTGGCTGAATTACTCCTCGAGCATGTCCGCAAGGAGCAATAGGCTAATTTTTTGCCTTTTAATTTATTCATTATTTATTACAAAGAAAGGTGATCAAACAAACACGATAAACCACATTTTTGGTTGTAAAGTGCATTACTCTACTTTTTTTAAATTTTCAATAAACGTGTGCTATTACGCCATGCGCACTATCCAATAGATTACGAAAATTGTTTGTTTTTTATTTCATATCATTTTGGCCGACTGCAGCATTTCCGTTATGGAAACACCTCATTTTGGACAGAGAGAACTCCTTACTTAGGGGCTGGGGCGGTGGAGAGGTGTTGTGATCAATGATGACTGAATTTTTTATATAAATCTGAAAATTTTTTCCAAGAATCAGTAAATAATGTGCAAAAAGATTTACGTTGATTGCATCATCATTTCTCCAAAATCTTAAAAATTGCTTATTTTGTAGGCTGAATGAGCAGACTGGACCCTTCAGTGATGTTTCCTCCACCTTCGACACCTACGTTTATGATTTCTTGATGTTATATTTTTATATTGTTTTCCATTTCCTCCCCTCTTTGAATGACTGAGTGAATGTATCTGTGTAGTGTGTTGCCAAATTGGTTGGTTGTGGTTATACTTTCCTTTTGCTGCTGTGGAAGTCTGAACAACTCTTTTATAGTCTTTGAGCGAGGAAAAGAGCCTCTGGTCAAAGCGCTATTGTTCTTAAGTGGGCACCGTGTGGAAAGGGTTCCTCTGGTCACTTCCGCTTCATGTGAAAATTCAGATTTTTCTGGCGTGCTTAGACTCTCGTCCCTGGGAACTTGGTGCGTTAGGTTGCTCGTGACCATTCATCCGCTGCAGCTTTAATATTATTGTTGAGACTGTGTAAGTTTCAGCCTACCTGAAGTATTACTCTATTCATTTGCAACTTTAGGTCTTGGTAATCATGTGATATAGGAGGAGGAAATTAGTGTTTAACGTCCCGTCGACAACGAGGTCATTAGACACGGAGCATAAGCTCGGATTAGGGAAGGATGGGGAAGGGAATCGGCCCTGCCGTTTCAAAGGAACCATCCCGGAATTTGCCTGAACTGATCTAGGGAAACCATGGAATACCTAAATCAGGGTGTCCTGGTGCGGGATTGAACCGTCGTCGTCCCGAATGTGAGTCCAGTGTGCTAACCACTGCGCCACCTCGCTCTGTCATGTGATGTAGCTTATTCATGATAGAGAGTACTAGAACGTTTGCTATTAATTGGCTTTCACAGGTAGTTGCTTTGTTCAGTAAGAACTTAGAAATGCAGAAGCGTGGAGGACAAACTAGGCTCGGTTTCGACAGTATTCTTGTTTTCTCTGTGTGTTTTCTTACGTTTCAATTCTTCCTTTTTTCTTCAGTGCCACTTTTGCCTCAAGTTTATATCTCTTTCGTACGTGTACTTTCGCCTGACTCGTTTCACGTATTGATACATAGTTTAGAGCGCCATCAGTTCTCTAAATGTGGTTTGTTGTGTATTTTCTTTGAGGTAGTTTTCTTACGGCGGTAAACTTTGATCATGTATTTGAAAGGCGAATGAGTTTCAGCTCCTCGTTTTCCCGTTCCCTTTTTACCAGTGGGGTTTAAATTTAAATTACATTCTTGAGTGTGTTATTTATGATCGTTTTTCTGAACGTTCATAATTTTCTGTGATCCCTTCTTTGTGTGGGGGTTTTGGGCGATGGTGCACTGGGCAACAGAATTTGCGAGACACCTCTCCTCATTGTTATGCTGTTTAACAGTGCATAACAAACAAGAGAGCAAATAACATACGGCGATAGACGTAAATTCTAAAAGCTATCCGCACGTTGTCAGAATGTCTTAGATAATATGGTATACTACAATGCTGGTGATTTATTTATCTCTTTTGTTTAACTGTTGTGTTCAACAAACTAACGGAAAAACGCTATTTAGTACACACAAATGAAATACAGCTCATTGTGTTAACATAACGAAAAGAGTCCTTTTTAATAAAACAAGAATCCTAAATTGCCACGAATTATCGGGATAATACAATGTTTCAGCTTCGAAACAGTCTATGTCTTCGTTCTGTTCATAGTCATACTCAAACAGCATTACAAGACTATCAAATGGCTCTAAGCACTATGGGACTTAACATCTGAGGTCATCAGTCCCCTAGACTTAGAACTACGTAAACATAACTAACCGAAGGACATCACACACATCCATGCCCGAAGCAGGATTCGAACCTGCGACCGTAGCAGCAGCGCGGTTCCGGATTGAAGCGCCTAGAACCGCTCGGCCACAGCGGCCAGCTACAAGACTATCAGTAATGTATGCAAATGTAACAGTATGGGTAGATACATAACAAAATCCAGTTAAAAATAATTCAGTACCACAGCTAAGTGAATATAACTGACATAAGGAAAAAACGTAGGCAATATCAAGTAGGCAAAACTTCTTCACCACTAAATCTACAGAGAACAGAATCCAGCAAGCGAGAAAAATTATTGGGGAGAAGACGGCTCAGAATTTATTTACTGATTGTCGATCCGCCTGCTAATGACTTCTTTACAGAAGAGATAAAAATCTTGTCTCCAGAGAAATTGGAGCTGAAAACTAAAGCACACTTCCTGTTTCAGGGTGAACATTTCAGTACTAACTGTGTCAAACAGCGCTCCCTTGTTCTGCCAGTGCTGGCTATGACAGAGGCTGTAAAATAAATTGCGAAGTAAGCTAGCGTTTCTGTTGGAACGAGCTTTCTGGACTCAAAACCATAAATTTGCTCCCTCTGTGTCAAGTGAGAATGATTAAGAATATTTCATCTGAACGGCAAGGAAGTATCACATGAATTTACCAGGATAATTCAAAACCAAACCAGGAAGAAGCTCGATAGTAACATAGTTGCCAAATGGTTTCTACAATGTTGCCAACTCTGCATTAGACTGGCAACAGGCAGAATACGTTTGCTCAGCTAATGTCAATGTTGAGCTGGCTGACACCAGGGGCCCTATTCTATATCGTTCATACCGACCTATGCAGTAGGTTAGTCTTGGTAGTGACATAATTTTCGGTTCTTTATCCGAATTTCCTATTCAGTAAGCTTACCGAATGGTCCTCTCGCCGATTTTTCGACAACTGTACCGAGAGGTTCTGGATATCTGTATGGCCCTGTCATTCGGTTCGCTGTGGCTTATTTACACCTATGATTGGTTATTTTATACATATTGAGTGGTTTTAGCTTTGGATTTAGTGATTGTGTTACTAAAGAATCACCACAGGATGCGTCCAGTTGGAAAGTGACTTCATAATAGACTATTTTTCTTTGTTAGAAATATGGTTAGATTAGGTTGTTATTGTTAATGATTACAACATAAAAAAGTTTTCGGTCAAAATAAATGCTATTTTTATGCAATTAAGAGTTTGAAGAACATTAAATATCTAGACATCGGCTCTGCTAACGTATATTACATGAGTGTTAGCTGAAATTACTAGTGACTTCGCGTACTCTCTTCCACAAATGGTTTACTTATTAATTATCGAAACGCGCTTAAATCTTTTAAGCAACTATGCAAATGAATTTTGTGAAGTCTGATAGAGAAAACCTTCCAAAATTTCATGCATTTAAGGCTTACGCCTGCATCATTCGGTAACGAAGTCAGCCCGCGTCTCTCTCGACTGGAATTACATAAAATAAAGCGCCGCAACATGAGAGTTGCAATAGCGATGTCGGTAAGGCGAGAAACTGCATTATTAAAGGGCGTAGGTTCGTATACCACTCGATGAGAAAATATTTTCTTTCGTCTTCGTGTTTGCAACTCACTCTGAGACTTCGTTAATCGTCAAAGTTAAGCACTTTTCTGAAATATTCGTTGTAATTTACACATAAGAGCGCGCTTTTTAGTAACGAGTACCTCCGGTTTGGTGACTTCCATATGTTGAAGAAATGAAAGATGAAATTACTGTGCGTGAAACAACTTACAGTGACATTTGTACTACTTCTTGTCACAAATAATTCATCATTTTTTTCGAAATACGTAGCGATTTCCGAGAGTGTGATCAGACAGGAATCTAAGAGCACAACGTAAATCACTGCGAATGAAACTAGCAGCAATCGTCTTTATACTCTAGCTTGTCACAAGTATTTATCTACGATCTAATCCTTAACGACAGTAGACAGAGATGAATGTTTCCCACCACAATATTTGCAGACTATACCACCATATATGAAACATTTTGATTCAACAGATGCATGTTATAAACCAAAACAAACTTCTATAACTTCGTCACTCGCTCTCGAAATAGCTATTTTTTAAATTTTGCTTTTATGAACCAAATCGTTGATATATCATACAGGGATCTCTAGGAGCGAGTTACAGCCACATTCTACGCATCTTCTTATGCTTTGACACTCTCTTAAACAATTTTTCGGGTTCGTGGAGATGTGTTCCGTCTATGCAACTAATTGAAGGCAGTTTATTAACATACGCGATTCGCTTCTTTTATTTGTGAAGTACCATCAAGAAAAAAGGAAGCGAAATGCGTATGGCAATAAACGGACTGCCTTCAATTAGTTGCATAGACGGAACGTACCTCCATGAATTTTGAAGCAACTAAGGAACGACGGAAAACAGAAAAAATGACGAATTTTTCGGGTGTTTCTATAGACGTATTTGTACAATGTGGTACTACGCTCCATTCCTAGCTCATATTCCGAAACGTGAAATCCAAAACAAGACGTCGATGTGAATGAGACTAAAATGACATAATGTGACATTTACTACAGTTTAGCCCGTGATCTGCAATACTTGAACAGTATTACGTACTGTAACGACACTTTTCGGTACTGTGAAGAATGGCATGCCTGTGTCGGCTGCTAGCCGCTTCGAGTTCGTGCTGCTGTGACGCTGTAGTGCGGATCTGAGGCAGATTGATTTTCATTGGTTGGCGCGAGGAGAACTGACAACAGCATTTCGGTTCGCTAGGACCGTTCGGCGTCGCTTTTGAAATGCTTACTGAATAATGTTGGGGCTCTGTTTCGAAAACAAGACCGTTCGGTGTGCTCGCATACCGAACCGATCGGCAAAATGGTGGAAAGATACAGAACAGGGGCCCAGGACAGCTCGCCCTTCCAAGACACGGTGCTGCCACCAGCCACTGCATTGTCTGGGAAGTCTAGTCTATGCCAGTGAGCTTTATTCGCATTTCTGTAACTATGATTTTGGTCTAAAGTGCAGTTACGAATAACAGCGAGAGGTCTCAATTGCAACTCGAATATCATAAATAAGGAGCAGGCAAAATTATTTCGACGGTTCTCCTCCTCTTTAGCTCTTGTAGGTATTTTTGTTTCGGTGCCTTAAGTAAATGCGAAGTAAAAATCTCACTCACTGGAAGCGATCCACTCTCTAGCATCACCACATACTCTTAACGTTATGGCTAAATAACATTCATTTTAATAGTATACATTGGGTTGGTGCATAAGTTCATAGAGTTTTTCCATAAGTTTAATAAACTAACACAGCAGATAACTCATAACAGAGACTTTTCTCCTTCACTATGTACAACAGTCTCCCAACGCTGGGGTACCTTCGTTTCCACAACTGTAGAAATCGTGTTTGGAGTGCATTTTCATCCAGAAAAGGAGTTCGTTGAGAGAGGTTTGATAGAGAGTGGAAAAGGTGAAGTTCTGATGGTGCAAGAGCAGATGAATAAGGCGAGTGCGGAATGGTTTCCCAGTCCAACTTCTACTTTTTGTTGGTCTAGCAGAATGGGGGTGGACATTATCGTGAAGTAGCATCACTCCACAGTCGTTGTTCCCGGATTGCGGTTGCAAGACATCTCAGTTGTTGCAGTCATGGTTATAGCTCAGGAAAATAATCCGTAGAACACTATACCGGCGTTGTTTCACCACCTGCACAGCATTTCCTTTTGCGGACGCCAGCAGATTTTTGTATGGCGAATTGCTTTTTGTGTGGAATCAACCATTCTCTCTTCCATTTATTATAGCATAAATACGCCATTTCTCGTCACCAATAACGATACATGATAGGAATGATCACTGTCGCTCATGAGCCAATTGATGACGAGAAAGTGGATATGCCCATATAGCTACCCGCTGATTTTTCTGATTTTGACTTGGAGCATGCGGTACAGATAAACCCGATTTTTCAGCCTTCTCCACAGCATGCAAATATCCCACGATGGCGAAAACAACACAGTTCATCACATTTTCCAGTTCGACAATAAACGTTATGGTTAAACCTGGGGAAGTAATCCGTAGTATACCACCCCATTGGTGTTTCACCATATGCATGGTATTTTCTTTTGTAGCGTGTTGCTTCTTTGTGTGGACTCAACCTTTCTTTCATTTATTATAGCAGAAATACACAATTTCACGTCACCAATATCGATAAATGACGGAATGATCAGTGTTGCTCTTCGACGAACTGATGACTAGGAAGTGGCTATGCCTATATAGCCACCCGCTGGTTTTTGTGAGTTTGGCTTAGAGAATGCAGTACAGATACATACGATTTTTGAACCTTCCCCACTGCATACAAATATTGCACGATGGTGAAAAGAACACTGTTAATTTTCCAGTTCTTGCATACACTCGCATGTATCATTGTGCATTAATGCAGTTAAACTAGCTTAATCAAACTCCGAAGGTCTTCCTGAATGTGGAGACTCACTAATGTCAATACGATCCTCCTTAAAAATCATTTTCTTGCTGTGATCAGTCCAATGGTGTTATCCCTATACAAGACGCAAAAGTTTCTGGCTACCTCTGCTTCAGTCACCCCGCTGTTGTACTCCAATAGAAGCATATGCCGGAAAAGTTTCTATTTCTCCATTTTCTAGCATCTACAGGTGCACTCACTAATTCAAAATGATACAGATACAATACATAAACTCAAATAGAAACAGTGAACTAAAAATTACTAATGACAATCGATAAATAAATCCGTATGAAACGGAATACCAACATGCAATACGAAAACGCTACAAACTTGTGCACAAACGTAATACTTGAAAACAGTTATCCTTACGAGTACTTGCTTTGTCACAAAATTCTAATACATAAAAACGCAAATGAGAAGACAACACAACACTGTTTGTGGATATTCACGTTCTTTTATAAAGTTTAGTATGCGGCTAACAACATATAGTTTCAACTCACAAAAGCAAACTGTGGAAGGAAAGTTTTCTCTATGACCGAAAACAAGACTCAAAAGCCGTGAAGATCATTAAACAAGAAAATCATTACAGTGCAAGTTAGATTCCAGATTTTGATAATATGAAAGGAGAAAAAGTTGTGATGAGAACTTGAAGTGAGGAACAAAAAGTGCGGTCAGTAATGTGTGGACTTCGTTATTTTCAATCAAAACTGTCACTGCTGCATCGGTTCGCACACATGGTGTTCACCAAACGAGTAGCCAGGGTAGTGGCTAACAGCACAGGTTCAAATTTTTGCGCTCTACGTCCCTCTTTTAGTTGTTGCAGAAGTATGCGACATCAATAACATCAATATATCTGTGACATCGAAAAATAGGACGAAACTACAGGGTTATTACATTTGATTGAAGCGATTTCACAGCTCTACAATAACTTTATTATTTGAGATATTTTCACAATGCTTTGCACACACATACAAAAACTCAAAAAGTTTTTTTAGGCATTGACAAATGTTCGATATGTGCCCCTTTAGTGATTCGGCAGACATCAAGCCGATAATCAAGTTCCTCCCACACTCGGCGCAGCATGTCCCCATCAATGAGTTCGAAAGCATCGTTGATGCGAGTTCGCAGTTCTGGCACGTTTCTTGGTAGAGGAGGTTTAAACACTGAATCTTTCACATAACCCCACAGAAAGAAATTGCGTGGGGTTAAGTCGGGAGAGCGTGGAGGCCATGACATGAATTGCTGATCATGATCTCCACCACGACCGATCCATCGGTTTTCCAATCTCCTGTTTAAGAAATGCTGAACATCATGATGGAAGTGCGGTGGTGCACCATCCTGTTGAAAGATGAAGTCGGCGCTGTCGGTCTCCAGTTGTGGCATGGGCCAATTTTCCAGCATGTCCAGATACACGTGTCCTGTAACGTTTTTTTCGCAGAAGAAAAAGGGGCCGTAAACTTTAAACCGTGAGATTGCACAAAACACGTTAACTTTTGGTGAATTGCGAATTTGCTGCACGAATGCGTGAGGATTCTCTACCGCCCAGATTCGCACATTGTGTCTGTTCACTTCACCATTAAGAAAAAATGTTGCTTCATCACTGAAAACAAGTTTCGCACTGAACGCATCCTCTTCCATGAGCTGTTGCAACCGCGCCGAGAATTCAAAACGTTTGACTTTGTCATCGGGTGTCAGTGCTTGTAGCAATTGTAAACGGTAAGGCTTCTGCTTTAGCCTTTTCCGTAAGATTTTCCAAACCGTCGACTGTGGTACGTTTAGCTCCCTGCTTGCTTTATTCGTCGACTTCCGCGGGCTACGCGTGAAACTTGCCCGCACGCGTTCAACCGTTTCTTCGCTCACTGCAGGCCGACCCGTTGATTTCCCCTTACAGAGGCATCCAGAAGCTTTAAACTGCGCATACCATCGCCGAATGGAGTTAGCAGTTGGTGGATCTTTGTTGAACTTCGTCTTGAAGTGTCGTTGCACTGTTATGACTGACTGATGTGAGTGCATTTCAAGCACGACATACGCTTTCTCGGCTCCCGTCGCCATTTTGTCTCACTGCGCTCTGGCGGCAGAAACCTGAAGTGCGGCTTCAGCCGAACAAAACTGTATGAGTTTTTCTACGTATCTGTAGTGTGTCGTGACCATATGTCAATGAATGGAGCTACAGTGAAATTATGAAATCGCTTCAATCATTTGTAATAGCCCTGTATTTTGAAAGAAATAAGCATTTCAAATATTATTAAAATTAGATTTTATCATCATCAATCTTATATAACCTCATGTAACTAACAGTAATTGATAGTGAAAAACATAAAAATTCTAGTACATCAGTTTTTGCTTCGATTTTTACTTTTGTACTTCTAGAGAAGCAGTATATTTTCAAGGGTGACATCTACCACAAAAACGCTTGGAGCATAAAAAAATCAAAGCGCCAACAGCAACTTACGAAGGCACATATACTGATCAGCAAGAGCATTATGACCACAGACCTGCTATTGACATAAAGCGATAGCAGCGTCACTTGGCGAGGAATGATTGCTACTCAGACACGTACACGGTGCGTGTGGTATCAGCGAGCGGGCTGTCCGTGTGTAGAATGGGAAAGGCGCGCGATCTATATGAGATTGACCGAGGGCAGATTCTGATGGCCCGGAGACTCGACACGAGCATTTCGGAAAGTGCACGACTTGTCAGGTGTACGAGGAGAGATATGGATAGTGTCTTCAACACACGGCGAAACCAAGGTGAAGCCAAGTCTAGACGCCGTGGAGTTGGGCAGCCATCCTTCGTTACAGATGTCGGACGTCGTAGGCTGTGCAGACTGGTAAAACAGGGCACGCGGCGAACTGTGGCGGAACTAAAATCAGATTTTAAAGCTGGGAGGAATGTGTCTGAACACACAGCACACCGAACACTTCTAACGGAGGGCCTCCGCAGCCGACGATCCATGCATGTGTCAGTGTTAACACCAAGCCAACGACTGAAATGGGCACGTGACAGTCGGTACTGGACGTTGGTGCATTGGCAGAGTGTTGCATGGTCTGATAAATCCCGATTTCTTCTTCAATATGCCAATGGAAGCGCGCGAATCCAGGGGAACAGCTTCTTGACAACTGTACTCCGTAACGGGGACCAATTGCCAGACGTTCCATTATGCTCTAGGGAATATTCACGTGGGCATCCATGCTTCCAGTGCAGCTCTGCAAAGCTCCATGACGGCCAAGGAATTTCGTACACTGACTGCAGACCACGTACCACTCTCCATGGCTATCGTGGTTCCTGACGATAGTGGCATTTTTCAACGAGGTAATAGACAATGTCACAAGGCCAGTAGTGTGATGGAGCCTTTCGAGGAACACAGTGGCGAGCTCCAGTTTGTAACACGCCTGGGGATACAATTGGGTGGTGTACCTTTAAACTGTTTATTGTTCCTTGACCGTGCGTCCCATCCCACACCACGTACCTGATAATCCCGCGGCGGTCGTACTGTCCTGCTCCACACTGCTGCTGGTTTGCCTGAAATTATATATAGAAATATGCAAGTGGGTTTAGGGGAGCCACTCAACATTAAAACACAACACTGTTTGACGTCTGCTATGAACAACTAAATTTTGAGACGATTAAAGAAAATCGCAGGTTGCACTGTATACATTCTAATTCATAAGTGTTTATCCCAATTAATGAATGATTACCAGTCCACAATATCACTCAGACGAGTGTACGCGTAACCGACACGACGCGGGTGATTGTTGCTGATGCGGAAACCGAATGATCAAACGAAAGTTCTTACGCTCGTCACACATATAGATATCTGGCAAGAGTCCTTGACACTAGTAATGATATAACACTGTTCGTTAAGGTAATTTTTCAGTTCTCAGTTCTCACTTGTACGAGCGTGCGCGTAACCGTCGCAGAGCGGCTGATCGTTGATAATGCGGAAACGCGGTGATCGAACGCACCTCCTCACGCTCGCTACAAGACACTGGCACTTGACTGCACTCTTTTATGGTAACTAATTTCTACTGAATCGCATCAGTTCATTCTGGGAGACCGAACACGGCGCGGATGATTAATACAGCACGGTACGACACACAACGAGAGGATACACAAACCCTTTATCAGCAGCACTGCTCGTTTTTAAATTACTTCTTGACACACTTTCCTCTGAATCATTTACTTATTTTATCACTTTACTGTAATAGCACTTGTAGCAACACTTCTACTTATCAGTCTACTGACTGGTTTGATATGGCCCGCCACAAATTCCTTTCCTGTGCTAACCTCTTCATCTCAGACTTGCAACCTACGTCCTCAATTATTTGCTTGACGTATTCCAATATCTGTCTTCCTCTACAGTTTTTGCCCTCTACAGCTCCCTCTAGTACCATGGAAGTCATTCCCTCATGTCTTAGCAGATGTCCTATCATCCTGTCCCTTCTCCTTATCAGTGTTTTCCACATATTCCTTTCCTCTCCGATTCTGCATAGAACCTCCACATTCCTTACCTTATCAGTCCACCTAATTTTCAACATTCGTCTATAGCACCACATCTCAAATGCTTCGATTATCTTCTGTTCCGGTTTTCCCACATTCCATGTTTCACTACCATACAATGCTGTACTCCAGACGTACATCCTCAGAAATTTCTTCCTCAAATTAAGGCCGGTATTTGATATTGGTAGACTTCTCTTGGCCAGAAATGCCTTTTTTGCCATAGCGAGTCTGCTTTTGATGTCCTCCTTGCTCCGTCCGTCATTGGTTATTTTACTGCCTAGGTAGCAGAATTCCTTAACTTCATTAACTTCGTGACCATCAGTCCTGATGTTAAGCTTCTCGCTGTTCTCATTTCTACTACTTCTCATTACCTTCGTCATTCTCCGATTTACTCTCAAACCATACTGTGTACTCATTAGACTGTTCATTCCGTTCAGCAGATCATTTAATTCTTCTTCACTTTCACTCAGGATAGCAATGTCATTAGCGAATCGTATCATTGATATCCTTTCACCTTGTATTTTAATTCCACTCCTGAACCTTTCTTTTATTTCCATTATTGCTTCCTCGATGTACAGATTGAAGAGTAGGAGCGAAAGGTTACAGCCTTGTCTTACACCCTTCTTAATACGGGCACTTCGTTCTTGATCGTCCACTCTTATTATTCCCTCTTGGTTGTTGTACATATTGTATATGACCCGTCTCTCCACAACTAAGTCAGCGATATGACAATACGCTTACAAGTTGATGTGCTCGATCCTAAGCTCGCCACATCTGAACCCGATCAAACACATCTGTCAGGGATGTGACTGAACGTGGCGTCAGAACTCATTGCCTCCCTCCCCGGCATTTACGGAAATTAGGTGCCTTGTGTGCGCAGATGTGCTGCGAATCCCCTCCAGCGACCTACGTTGCTATCATGCCACGCCGCGTCACCGCAGTTATCCGTGCCAAAGGTCGACATACCGGCTATTGGGTAGATGGTCATTATGTTCTGGCTGATCAGTGTATAACACAGTCACTTTATGTAATTTGATCATTATTAAGAAAAGCAACTTCGTTAACATTGTAAATGCCTCGTGATCTGGCAATAATTTCGCGGCAAATCAAGCTACGAAAACTTTTTCTCGAAAGCTGTAGCCTGCGGTTGATTATGGATCCAGGCGTATATTTAATTAATTTCGTCACTTCTACAGGTTGTTTCCATTTTATGTGCCACGGGAATATGGTTCTTCTGTGATGAGCGAATGTAATTCTTCACCTTTCAGTAAAAGCGTACGTCGTAGGGTTGGAAGAACGGCACATACTAAGGCGGAATTACAATTAATGAAAACTTCGATATTCCGATTTCATCAACAACCAGGCCAGCATTTAAGGATGGATAAGCTTTGCAAATGCCACGAGTAAACAATGTGAAGAAACAGCTCAGTTTCTTTGTAAGGTCACTAAACTTTGTCCAAATTCTAATGATGGGCAACTTCTGTGAGATTTCCAGATTTTGTGGCTGTTGCGTACACATTATAATGAGGTTCGATTGACTGGTTCACGTCTTGTTGGACTCGGGAACAATATTTGCCACTGACTTCGTCGAGACAAACAAAAACTGTTAGTGACAGGTTTAAAATGTTAATCCCTGCTGACCTTTGTACGAGTGCACTAGTTCACAAATACAAGACAGCTCTTGCGATGGACGACCCAACTGACTAGTGCAGAATCGACTCGAGATAAATATAAATTAAACAATTCGAGGGAGTTCGATCGTTTTACAGTGGCTAGAATCGATGAACGTGTGGTTACAACTCCTACGCTGTGGCAGAGGGCAATGGGTGCAGTAACCTCCTTGCTATCAGAATGTTTGAATTCAACGCCTCGAACACCCCGTGCGAAGCATGCAAGGGCAACACAGAATTCGGCAGCGTCGTGTCACCAAATACATCAGTCCCAATGTATTTTTTTATTTATATAATAGTATGGCTAGGGCCCCCGTCGGGCAGATCGTTCGCCGGGTGCCGATCTTTCAATTTTACGCGACTTCCGCGACCAGCAGTCGATGAGGATGAAAGGATGATGATGAGGACAGCACAACACTCAGTCCCTAGGCGGAGAATCAGTCCCAATGACCAGTTTACGTCTAATGAATTATTGTAAACAGCAGCACTCTTTCAACTTCAAAGCTCCACCATAATTCTTGAATTCAGCTCCGATTTAATTACTGTAAGCATTAAACAGAATTATCACTTCTCTAGTAAGACAATGTTATCTTTTTGATGTGAGAAAGTTACAGAAATAGCTGTCGGACAAATATATCGTCAGCTTTTGGACAAAATTTTGCGACACTACGTAAAAAACCGAACAAGTTGCGAAAAGGAATCGCGCTCTTAGTTTCGTGCAAACTTAATTACGTGTATAGATAATAATAATTTCGCGTGGCTGAGTGGCCTGTTGCAATTTTTACACTAACCTTCCTCAGTTATGCAACCTGGGAAAGGGAACCCATAGTTTAATGTGGAATCCAAACAAAGTATTGTTTCTGGCGACCCCTCACGTCGCTGAGAGGGGAAGGCTAGATTAAACCGAAAACACGGAACTCCGTGGTTCCACCAAGGTTCAGTCCCACATTCTTTTGGTCATGTTCGTGGGTTGCAGGCGGTGTGGGCACAGGTCGCAACACGAGGCCTGGCCACAACGTCTCTTCCCTCCTGTTCGTGGGGTTTGGTCCCGGTGATTAAATATCTTCTTTGCGATTTACAGACGCAAAACACAACACAGTAAAGGTGTCATTCAACACATCCAAACGTAAAACGCTGCCGACGTTGTAGATTTAACGAAATTCACTAACAAAAATAAAAACGGGACCTAGCAATGGCCCAGTAGGCGTGTATCCAGATCGGCTTTTTGCTAATTTAAAAATGATTTATAGTCCCGTGACTACATCAGATATGCATGTAAGTTCTTGAACCACGATTTATCTTCTAACTTCATTTCTCGAACCCGGAACACCCGAGCTAGCCGGAGGGTCCGAGAATAACGAACTCAGGTAACTGGTAAAACTTGTTCTATATTTTACATGCCGCCACAAGATCATATGTTGCTCTTGTGGTACGTACCAGAAGGCTAAGGCATCATTGTCAGCGTCGCGATACAGCTAATATGTGGCCATCCTCTTTAACCAGTTCACGGTCTTTGTCCGGCTGCGGGACAGCATATTTCGTCCTGGAAGAGCAGGTCGTCAGCTCTGATTGCCATACGTGCCGTATCCAATAAAAGAGCCAACATTTCCTTTGTGAGAGGTCCAATACTCGATTGCCGCGCTGCAGATCATACGACTGTTATCGGAGTCGACGACCGCGCAGTGGTTGGATATCTGTGCGTCGACCAGGTGAACAGAGTGTACTGTTGGCGATTTGGAAATTTGCTGTTCACCACTACATACCACAATGTGCGTAGGGAGGGAAGGGAAATGAAACGCTCTCCAGACTTTCTGTCGGCGTATTGCTGGGTACTTCAGTTCGACCACGTTGGGTTGTTGTTAATTAAGGTGGCTTCGATAAATCCGGTAGTCCATCACGTTCGACACAATATAAGCAGCCCGTCTATAGGTTTTTACGAATGAGTTTGAGAGAATCAAAAGATATGACGTATGTGGTCGTATCTATTGACTGCAGTGGATTAGAAGTTTAAATTACTTATATCGCTAAGAGACTGTGGATCTTAGTACTTGACGTAAACTTCAAATTGTTACCTCTATCAATTCCTCAAAAAAGGGGACGTAATAGTCGAACAGGCAGACGAACGGACAGAAAATAGTGATTCTATAACGAATCCGTTTTTACCGACTGAGGTACGGAACCCTAAAAATAGAGCCGTTTCTGTACATTACTGAATTGTGTGGTGTGCTAAGCTAACCCTCTTTACGCTACCACCTGGTTGTCGAAGAAATCGTAATATAGATGAATTCATTAAAAGTGATTTCGCCTATGTGTATGCTGTTCTGTCAAGCCTATCGACGTATTCTTTTACTGACAGGTGAAAATTACATTCGCCGATTAGAAAATAGCGCTACTTTCATCGCACAGCAAACGGAAACCACAAGCAGAAGTAATGAAATTAAGAAAAAAAAAGTTATGAGGCTGAATCCGTAGTCAACTGAAGGCTCCAGCTTTCGAGAAAGTGCTTTGATATGCTTTGTCTGCCGCGAAAATATCGCCAGATTACGACGTACGTACAACGTTTACGAAGTTGCTTTTCCTAATGATAATCACGTTAAAGTATGTGACTGTAGTATATGTGCCTTCCTACGTTGCTAGTATCCCTCGACGTTTTATGCTTTGAACGTAATTGTAATGGATATCACCTTGGGGCGCACATTATTTCCCTTGAAGTAAAAATGTAAAAATCAAAGCAAAAAGGGTGTAGGTTCTAGAATTTACACGCTTCTCATTTTCAATTACTGTTAGTTATATTAGGTTATATACAATTTGAGATGATATAATCTAATTTCAATAATATTACAAATGCTTATTTATTCTGCAAATAATTCCATTGTATTTTTCGATATCACAAAAATAGTGATGTAACTGAAATCACATACTTCCACGACAGCGAAAGGAAAAAAAATAACAATATAAAATTGAATCAGAACACAGAGCGCAAAAATTCGAAACTGTACCGATAGCCATTACGCTAGCAACTTGTTTGATATAACACCATGTGTGCGAACTGATTCAGTAGCGCCAAAACTTTGACCTTGATTTTCTTGGAAACTTGAGTGTTGGCACGTAAGACGAAATAAGTGTCCACTTATTTTCGCCCTTCTTTCGCCTATCGAAGTTTCGAGTATGTCAGAAAGCGACTTATTGCGGGTACTCCCTGTAGGGTATAGTTTCAGGAAAATGCTGATGTAACGCCCACGCATGAAACATGGAGTTCTTGTAGTATTTCTGCACAAGTAACCTATGGGCCTCAAATGTTGGTCTTGAGAAACTAATATACATCGAAATTAATCATCAGGTACTGCGTGCCTTAGGACTGCTGTGGTGTAATTAGACTTGTTAAAGTAAGATTGAACCGTACTGACTTCTTGGAAATTGACATATTTCATTTCCTATGATTTTTGGACTTTTTTATTCTCTCTTTTCATTCTCTTCTTGGAACTGAACTGAGCTTTTCGATGTAACTGTAGGATGCTAGCTAGGGATTGCAACACATCAACACTGGGATGACGACAGAAATATGATGGCGGGAGTCCTCATTACGACTTCAAGTCACCATAGTGATTAGATTGACTCGAAGTACATGTCGACTCTCTTGAAGTACATGTCATCTTCACCAGTTTTCTGCTATATTAGTTAGTCCTTTGGTTCTCCATTTCATGCGATCCATTACTTCCTTCTTTATGCCGGCGTATATCTTTCCGTCCATCACATTGTCAAGGAGCTGAAATCTCTACCTCCCTCGCCTCCTGTTTCCTTCCACATACTGTTTTAAGACTGTTTTCTATAAGCACCTTCCCCATTTTAATGTATGTCTAGGTTTGTTTCGTTTCCTTCTTTTTATTACATCCAGCAATTGTCTTCGCTGTTCCACTCTTCTCAGTTCCTCTTCAATTTTCACTCTATCCATCCAACTTGTTCTTTCTATCCTCTAACATGTCCACATTTCAAAAACCGCCAGCCTTGCTTTGTCTTTCTTCGTCAGTATCCACGTTTCAGTAACAACCACGAGGACATTCCATACCAAACATTTCATTAGCCTTTTCCTTAAACCGATGTCCATATTGCTGCAGAAAATTCTCCTTTTTTTTATAAAATGTCCCTTTTACTGTTGCCATTCTGGTTTCAATTTCAGTGGTTCAAAGGTATTTAAGGCTTTGCCCATGTTATAATACTTCTTCATTCTACATTATAATTACCTTTTTATTTCTTCCCACTGCCATTACTTTTATTTTCTCTGTACTTGTTTTCATTCCGTACAATGGCAAACCACCTCCTATAGGACCTTGCCTAGTCGGCGGCACGGGTCTCCCGTATCGTTCCCTACGCTCCTTGGAGTATGGGATCTCATCTATCTCTATCATTCCATAAATCCTTCCTTTAGCTTCAGTGGTATCCACTATAGCCTATAACTCTTTTTGGTCTGTTGCTAGGATGACCAAATCGTCTGCAAATCTCAAACACCACATTATTCTTCCTTCAGGTTTTACCCTTTGTCACTTAGTGGGCAGTGGGCAGTAGGCAGTGGGCAGCCATATTTTCCAAGTGTAGATTGAGAAGGGTAGGAGACGGGCAGAAGCCTTGTCTTACTCCTTTTTCTAGTTCTATCCATTGGTACTTTCACCTCTCACTTTTTTTATGTATAATGATTTAATAACTCATTTAGTTTTCTAGTCTACTCTCTTTCCCTAATTATAGTTGCAAGCTTATCCAAAGTCACATTATCAAAGGCCTTTCCCAGGTCTATGAGACACATATGTAAGTTTCGTCCCTTTTCAATAAACCTTTCTCCCAAAATCACTAGAGCCGTATTGCACCTCTTCTGCCTGTATTCCGTATAAATCCAAATTTCTCTTCAGCCAGATTCTCCTCCATTACCTTACCAAGTTTTTATTAACGATTGTTAACATAACTTTGGCTGATGTGAAATTAGGCTTATTTCATTGCATGTCCTGGTTCCTTGTTTCTTTGGTATTCCAATCATTACTGTTGTCATAATGTCCTTTAGCTATTCACCACCGTCGTATATTTTGTTACATAACATCAGTATTTCTCTTACGCCTTCTTGGTCCAAAAATTTTAGTATTTCTCCTGTTATTGTATCTATACCTACTGCTTTCACGTTTTTCATTGCAGCTATTGCACTCTTTACTTCTTCCATTATCCCTGTTCGTCCTCTCTCGTCATCATTCCCACTGTTCACTGATTACAATTCCAGGGTTGTTGGTTTGTGATATGAATCATTAGCCGAGCGGTCTAAGGCGCAGCAGTCATGGTCTGTGCGGCTGGTCCCAGGTTCGAGTCCTCCCTCGGGCATTGGTGTGTGTGTTTGTCCTTAGGATAATTTAGGTTAAGTAGTGTGTAAGCTTAGGGACTGATGACCTAATCAGTTAATTCCCATAAGATTTCACACACATTTGAATATTTTTTGATCTGAATCATGCAGATGTTTGAAATAGTCTTCCCATTTCTGCAGGATGTTGTTAAGATCTTTATACATACACTTTGGTCTTTACTGAGAATTTCCATAGTAGCACCTCCTGGTCTGGTTTGATCCCATCTTTACCCCCTTGTAGAGTTAATCGTATCTTCTCTTCCTTCTCTTCTTCAATTGGGTCACAGTCCTCTTTCAGCCATTTTTCCTAGCCTACCCTGTTTCTCTATGCAGTTCATTATTCAGCCTTCGCTACATTTTTCTTGCATCTTCATCGTTTTTATTCTCGAATTTTCTTCTCTCATCCATCTTAGAAATCATTTCCTATGTAGCCCAAGGCTGTTTTGCCCTTTTTTCCGTTTACGTATTCTATCCTTTTATGCCCCGTTTTTTAATTCCTTCTTTCAACATATTCTAATACTCGTGGGCATTGTCAGGGGGTTCTTTGTCTCATAATGTTTTAGTAAGTTCAAGTGATAGCATTTCCGCAATTCTTTTATTCCTAGTTGTTATCTTCTCTCTGTCCCACTTCTTCACCACACCAGCTTTTTTCAGTAGGGTCGCTATTAATGTCTGCACCTGGTAATTTGTGCTACTTCTAGATTCTTTCTTTCACCAGTAAAAAATCAGTTTGGCTTCTATATTTATCCCCTGGTGATATCCAAATGTAGAGCCTCTTCCTGTGATTTTTGAGAAACGTATTTGTCGCTACCAGCGGTCTTTCACTGCAGAAGTCATTAAGCCGTTCACATCTGTCATTCCTGCTTTCAAGACCATGGCTGACTATTTCCCCTCTTCCACAATGGTATTTCAGTCGCCCATTACTATTTTTCAGCATCCTTGATTATCATCCATTATTTTCTCTGTGATGTATGTTTCCTCCACGAGTTGGTCATCATGTTAGGAAGTTGGCATATACAATTGGAAAACCACTATATCTTTTTGTACTCCTTTCGGCCTTATACCTATAGCCCTGTCACTTGCGTAGTCTACATTTTCTACACACTTGTCATAATCACTCCATTCCTACCTTTCACTTGCACTCCTGAGTAGTATGTTGTATATTCATGCGATTGTAATTCTCCACGTCCATCCCACCTTACCTCAGTAACTCTTACCTAGTTCACTTTTTTCCATTTCTCTTTTAAGGTATTCCAGTTATTCTGCTTGTAGCAGTGTTCTGGCATTCCAAGTACCAACCCTTGTTTTGCTATTGCAACTCCTTTTTACCCCCCCCTCTCCTCCCCTTCGTGGTGTCCTTCTCGTTTCACCTTATTTAAGTCACCCTTCAAAATTTTAGCTAAGCAAGGGGCGATGAGCAGTTGTCTCAGGAGACAAGTTGATGTGTACAGTGGCACGAAAGCGGTGTTAAGGCTTTCTAATGGTCTTAAAGATTAAGTGAAACCACTCGTACAATCAGTACTGTAAACTGAAGCAGATCTGGCCACGAGTGCCACTACGTTTAAAATAACAGTCTCCTTCAATAATTACACCTTATTATTTGACGTAAGAATGTTGTGATAGCCTAGAAGAGTCGTTAGTGTGAAACAATCATGAAACAAACTACGAGCAAAGTGC
Source organism: Schistocerca cancellata (assembly GCF_023864275.1). Lineage (NCBI taxonomy): Eukaryota > Metazoa > Arthropoda > Insecta > Orthoptera > Acrididae > Schistocerca > Schistocerca cancellata. The sequence continues at coordinate 534,100,008 of NC_064628.1, read as the reverse complement.
GCCAGCTGCAAGGTGCTGCACAGAAATTCCGTCCCATGCTCGCCTAGGGTAACCTCGTCTTGTTACTTTGGTTCCTCTTTGTCTTAAGCCGTGCGAAAATTTATAAGCTCTTTCAACAAACACTTTTTGCTTTTGGTGATAAAGCATCATCATCAGTTATATCGTATTTGTTACCATTAGATGATACTTTTTGTCTCTTTGGTTTTTATAGAATGAGTCACAGATTTGATTAAAAATGACAAATGGACACATTTATGACGGTACTTTTTGTTCCTCGTTTCACTTTCTCATCACAGCTGGTTCTCCTTGCATTCTCATTCCAACTGCTTCTCCTTTCACTTTACCAAAATCCTGCAGTAACTCACTTGTTTTAGCGTCTTTGCGGCTTTTGAGTTCCATTTTACGGTCATTTCGAAAAATTCCCTTTTATAGTTTACTTTTGTGATTTGAAACTATTTGTTATTCCGAGTACATTAAATCTAATTACAAAACGTAAACATAGACAGACATTGCTATGTTATGTTTTCATTTGCGTTGTTATGTATGGTGGCCCAAAAGCAAGCATTCACAGGGAAAACTGTTTTCAAATACTGCTGTTAAAATGAATTTTATTTACCCATAATGTTAATACCATCTGGTGATATTAAAAAAGTAAATCGCTTCCTGTGAATGAATTTTTTTAGTTTGCAGTTCACTTAAGGTAAGAAATCAAAAGTCCCTGCAGTAGCTATAGATAGGAGAACCGTCTAATAATTTTCTCTGCTCTTTAATTATGATGATCGAGTTGCAATCGAGGCATCTGGATATCATTCGAAACTGCACTTTAGACCCAAATCGTAGTCACAGAGAAGTGAATAAAACTCGTACTAGGTGTTTCTAGTCCCAGTCACTGCAATGGTAGTTGGCAACACCGCGTCTTCGAAGGGCGAGCTTCCCAGTAGCAGGCAGCTCAAGATCGGCTGAGCAAATGTATTCTGCCTGTTGCTCGTCTAATGGAGAATTGGCAACATTGTAGAGTACGTTTGGCAACTATGTGACTGTCGATTTACTTCCTGGTTTGGTGCAGACTCATCCTGGTAAATTCCCTCGATATTTTTTTGTCCTTTAGATAAATGTTCTGAGTTATTCTCACTTAACGAAGAGGGAGCAAGTTTATGGTTTTGAGTCAGTAATCTCTATCCAACAGAAACCGCAGCTAACGTCGCAATTTATTTTACGATCTCTCTCTTATGCTTCATTTGGACAACAAGGGATAGCTGTTTGACGCAGGTGTATGCTAGATTAGTGCTGAAATGCTCACACTGCAACAGGACGAGTGCTTTAGTTTTCGGCTTTAATCTCGCTGGAGACAGATTTTTATCTCTTCTTTGAAAGAGACTCCAGCAGGCAGATAGACAATCAGTAAAGAAATTCTAAGACAAAGTCTCTCCCACAGTTTTTGTCGCTTGTTCGATTCTGTTCCCTATAGATTGAGGAAGAAAAACATTTGCACACTTGATATTTCCTACTTTTTTTGCTTATGTCAACTGTATTCAGTTATCTGTGGTACTGAATGATTTGGTAATTGGGTTTTGGTATGTATTCGCCCATACTGTTACTTTTGCATTCATTAATGGTAGTCTTGAAATGCTATTTTAGTATAACTGTGCATAGAACGTAGACACAGGCCATTTCGAAGATGGAAGTGTGTATTATCCTGCTAATTCGTGACAATTTGGGCTACTTTGTTTTATTAAAAAAGACTCTTTTCTTAACATTATCATGATAAGATGGACTTCATTTGTATTAGCACAGTGCATATTAAATAGTGTTTTTTTGTTAATTTTTGTGCACAGCAGATAAACATAAGAGACAAATAAATCATCAGCAATACACTCTACCAGATTATCTAAAACTGACTGACAATGTTCGGATAGATTTTCGGCTTCACGCCTGTAGATAATATGTTGGTAGCACTTGGTCTCTTTTCGTGTTATGCTGTGTTAACAGACAGTTATGTTGTGCAGTTCAGCATAACGATGAGGTGAGGGTTACTAAACTTCTGTCACAGATTGTATCATCAGATGACTGTAGCCTAAACTTGAAGTTGTGGTTACTTCAGAACTGTAATGTCCTTTCTGCTCTCGATTTCTTATTTGCTACTTTTATTACTCTCACAATTGTGGAATTTTCGACGTTTATCCTACATGATAACCTTTTCAGCCAGGTGGTTTCTCTAGCCCGTTTGGATGAATCTGTACTTTCGGGCATTACTGAGCCATTATTTCTGGTCTAAATCACATTTCATGCCACGACTTTTACTCGGTCTTGGGGTCTGAATTTTCTGTGTTCACTATTGATGCTTTATGCCGGTGGAGACGTACCTTTCTGCCGAGTACATGTGATTACGGTGTACGTTTCAACTCTTCTTTTTGCGTGTCTCTGTTTTCTGGGATGAATAGTACAGCATTTACGTTCGTGTAAGTAAATGCATATAGGCCCATTCATCTTCTTGATTTATAGCATGCTAATTTTTAAAGTCAGATGCTAAAAGAATACTGGTTATGCGATTAACAATGAGCTTAAGCTGTTAGTCACCTACTTTCAGCTTGTCGTTTCCGCAATAGAAACAGTTATTTTGAATGTGCATTGCGTTACCTGGCAGAGGCTTATTCTCTGCTCGTCGGATTTGATGACTTATTGTTGAACTAAGCGGGTGACGTGGTCTTGCATGGAGTTTCACTTATTCCTTAAAATTTATTAAGTAATTGTACCACTGGCTTATATTAATCAATTAGTAAAACAGAGATAATGACCAGAGTCTGTTTCAAATGCCAATATCAAAGTTAATACACAAAAACGCTAGAAAATTTACAGACATTGCTTTGCGTATTCATAAAAAAAATAAGATTTCGTTCTGAAAATCAGACTAAATTTCGAACTAACTTCTTTTCTTAAAAAAAATTATGTATCACTTGGCCATTTCCCCCGTGTATCAGGGTTAGATGGCCAGAAAGATATGGATGGCCAGCTAGCAAAACAATTTAAGAACAAATAGGAAATCCTGTTCATAGAGTATCCTATAAACTTAACATATTTTTGCTGAACTACTTGCTGTTGATAAGTTTTGTAGAGAAAATGATAGGAAATCACACAGTTCTGAGTAAAATTGAAAACTGAAACTACGGTTATTATACTAAACGGTATGTACATTCTAAGATCTAAAGTGTTATTTACACATGACACTACCACATCGATGGCAGACATTAATATATGATGCTCAGGATTCATGCAGCCAACGCTTGCACATGGCACACCGAATCCAGCGGCAGTTTTTCTTTATTTCTATGTAATACCCCCCACAACAAGCGAACTCTTCTCCTTCATTACAAAAGCCATCAGTCAAGTCTTACTTCTTAAGTACGTTCCCTGCTGAGTCCGAAGTCACTTTACCCTTCTCCTTTGTCAAAACTTTCTTATTTTCTTTGTCATCAAGTTCTAATTTTAACATTTTAATAGTTTCGTATGAAGTCAAATTTTGTAAGTTTTTGTTCTACTTTTTTTTGTTTTTGTTTTGAGTCTAGCCAGTATAAGTGAAACATTGTTCACTATTTAGATTGGTATGATTTGTTTTGTTCCTTTGAAAGGCGCAAGCCACATATCATTTACTGTAGTAGAGGGTTGGCTCTGAGCACTATGGGACTCAACTGCTGAGGTCATTAGTCCCCTAGAACTTAGAACTAGTTAAACCTAACTAACCTAAGGACATCACAAACATCCATGCCCGAGGCAGGATTCGAACCTGCGACCGTAGCGGTCTTGCGGTTCCAGACTGCAGCGCCTTTAACCGCACGACCACTTCGGCCGGCTGTAGTAGAGGGACTAAGCTTAGGTGATAGGGCTCTTCTTTCAGGGAATGTTTAGTCACGTTTATCTGCTGTAGCAGGGTTGTCTGTTCTATTTGTGGACTGGAGGTGAGGTAACAAGGTTCTTACATCGGATGTTGGCACGATGGGTTGATGGTTTCATTATCTGAAAGTTCAGATGAATCACTTGTAAAAGCATAGTCTGGAATTGCACCTGGATTAAAGGGTTAGATCCGTGTTGCTTTGAACCCAGATATGGCATTTTCAGGCGCTGCTGCTTTCCCCCAATATTCGTGTGATCTTCCTAACTTCCGATCTAAATGATTCCTTTGCCAGTTTGCTATGGAAATGTAAAAATAGGTTCTTAAGGATTTAAATACATATCCCTCCAGCGACACCAGATGATGTGTTGTGTGACTGGGGAGGTTTACTAAGGGTTTACTAGGACTGGTTGGTTGTTTTACTGATGTCCCGTCTCATCGATATTAAAAATACTTCCTGGTTTTGTGAACAAATCGTTCTCGTCCATTATGTTGGAATGCAAACCAAAATATTCCTCGATTTCATTAAAATTTCTTTCATGGGCTCTGCCTTGAGATACACCTTCAGATCTCCGCAGAGATACACTCATGTTCAGAACAAGCAGAACACCTTGAATGCCTAGAGACAGGACATTCATAATCACGGGACGTGCACAATAGTATGTTCTGCAGAAATGATTAGCATTTGAACCATATCGGCCCTCGGGTTCAAGGTCAACATCGATATCGCGGTGCAACACCATCCACCGCCAAAATGCGCCTGCGCTTCTCATTGTCGCTATAAACCGAAGGAAATGGATCAGTGTGACTTGAGCAGACGTGCAGAATGCCTCGCAGACGTGTGCGCAAACCGCACCGTAAATCAGCGAGTCTGAAAGAGGGCACACTATTGGCATGACAGAAAGTGATGCATCCACCCGGAAAATTGCTACTCGAGCAGGACCAGGTGTTCCGTCAGTGCAACGGGTGTGTGCTGAATGGTTTACAAATGGCCGTAGAACACGGCTAGATGGGTCAGGTCACACCACAAGGGCAACCTCCGCCCCTCTCCCACCCACCCTAGAAGATAGACACCTCCTCCTAATGGCATTGCAGGGCAGATCTGGGTCCTCCTCGACTCTGGTGCAACAGTGGAAAACAGCGTACACTATCAGGCGTGACAGTTCGTCATCGTTTATTACGGTACGGGTTACCTGTATGTCGTTCACTTCTCCTCCTACTTTTGACGAATGTTGGGGAACATGCTAGACGCCAGTGATACATGGAACGACGTCACTAGGGTCAGGAATTGCATTAGATAGTGTTTTCGGACGAATCCAGGTTCCATTTGCTTGAAAATGATGGCCGCATTTTGGTTCGTTCAAGATAGGGGGAGAGACATCACAGTGACTGAATTGCCACAAGACAAAAGCGCCATGGAGGCGTTATGGTGTCGGGTGCTACTGGGTACAACCACAAATCACAGATGGTGCGTGACCACGGCTCTGCAACCAGTATGACCTACGTGTATGACATCCTGCGACCCGTAGCCGTACTCTTTCTGCACAACATCCCTGACGCCATTTTTCAGCAAGTCTATTCACGTCCACAAGTTGCTGCACAAACAATAGTCTTCTTGATGTCACAGAACATCAGTCTGTTGCCCTGGCCCGGCAGATCACCAGACTTATCGCAAATCGATAATCTGTAAGATAAGGTGAAACGACGGGTGCACCGCTGTGACGCAATGTCGACCACCACATATGAAATTTGGAACCAGATGACTGTAGCATGGATGGCTATTCCACAGAACGCCATTCGCGCCTTACATACGTTGATGCCATCATGCGTGGAAGAAGTTATCAGGGCCCACAACAGACCCTGTGCCTAGTAAGGAAGACACATGCTGATCCGAGGCGACTGAAATACTAATCACTTCTGCAGAACATACTAACTTATATGTCCTGTGAATGTCCTATCTCTAGTGGTTCAAGGTTCTCAGTTTTTTCTGAACATGAGTATAGGTCAGGATATCCAGACATGAAAAGCTGTAACTATTGTTTTTCAGCATTAAATTTATGTTTAGCTGAAGCTACATTCCAAAATTACGAGCCACTCCTAGTAAGCTGGGCTCGCATTTTTTTTATATGGCGGACAAATCGTTCCTCATTTGCTAGACACAAACCGGTATCTGGATCCACTGTAATTCCGAATTCCAAACGATTTTTAGTTCTCGCTTTAGGGTTTTCCTTGGAATATTAAACTCTATACAAGTTTTTATTTGAAGGTCTTCTTTTTTCCAGAACCGATCTTGGAACGTAGTTGGTTGACATCTGCAAAAAAACAAAAAAGTCGTTACGTAAAAACTAAACAGCTAAACAAAGGCTTATCATTCCAAAAATGGAATCGCCATCTCTCCCAATCAGCAGGGAGAGATGGCCATAGAATGTCGTGACACCATGAAATATACTTACTTTTTGTTGAAATAAAGAGTCAAGGGAAGCATCATCGTGACACTCGCGACAAAGAATCATAATCAACGCTGTGAAGCGGGTATTTTTCGATCTACAGCCATTGGTTCAAATGGTTCAAATGGTTCAAAAGGGTCGAAGCTCTAAGGAACTTAACATCTGAGGTCATCAGTCCCATAGACTTAGAACTACTTAAACCTAACTAACCTAAAGACATCACACACATCCATGCCCGAGGCAGTATTCAAACCTGCGACCGTAGCAGCAGCACGGTTCCGGACTGAAGCGCCTAGAACCGCTCGGCCACAGAGACCGCCGAGCCATTGACCATCTCTCCCGTATGGCCACCTATTGGTGTTTTACACTATTAAAGCGATCAGTAAACTTTTATACAAATGAAAACTAAATCTTTTATCAGACAAACACCTAATTTTTAGGCATTTAGAAATGCAGTTACCGCAGGACCCAGTCTATAAAACAAAAGTGGGGGCAACAAGGATCATTACAGAATCTGTAAAATATGTCAGGTGACTACGTGACTAACGAATAAACGAGAATGCAGTATATGCATCTACGTGTAAGTTGTCTATCGTTTGATCGTTACATAGTTCCTGGGCAGATTTTTTACATTGTATAGTGAGTATTGTTGTCATCTCTTTTTGTTCTATAGAATGTCGGATGACCACCTGCTGATCAGTACCGATAACTGCATTTACAAAAGATTTTGTGATGGATAACGCAGAAAATAATCTCCGCTGAAAGACTGTCATTTTCCCAGAACATATATTTTCAGTAAGTAGCCTGGATGCTGTTACGGATGTTACATTAAGATCGTAATAAGACGAATTAACTGTATATAATGAACGACAAATGACTTAAATTTTATCTGTTGCAACTGACTGACGCCAGAAAAAACTGATTACTGTAAGACGGGCTACTAAACAAGCAGTATTTGTCAATCTTAATTTTGTATAAAACCTCTAAACAAATTCGATTCAGTTTTGTAAGAACAGTATGCAGGCCTCTGTAAGGGAAGATCCAATGGGGACGATGTTTTTACTTTGAAACAAATTATACAATGAGGACAGGAATTCAGTCTGGAAAACACCTTGCTTTTATTGACTATGAAAAAGTATTTGACCGCATCCTCAGAAAAGAGGTCTGGTCGCTAATGAAGAAAAGAGATTTCCACCGGCACTCGATTAAAGTATGCCAGGGTTTATAAAAAACACCAAAATAACGATAAATATTGCTGGAGAGCTGACACCAAAAGTAAAGATAAATCAGGGAGTCAGGCAGGGTTGTAGCGCAACTCTGTTAAACACCGAGATCGATGACCTTGTCAGGGACTGGAAAAAGGACAGAATACTTTAAGAGAGAAGAACTGGGACAGATACATTTCGAAATACGACGCTTCTAGCTGACAACCAGGTAATCATACAGAACAGCTAAGAGAAATTACAATTAGCGGTACATAGGTTAAACATTGTAAGCCTAAATTGTAACCTGAATATATCAACAACATAAACAAAAACAATAGCCTCTGTAGGAAATTTCTGGTAAGGACTAAGTAATATAATGTGGAATAGAACATGCAGTATCTAGGATGTGGCATAACTTCTGAAGAAGTGAAAGACATAAATAAGAAACTTAACATCTAACAACTGACATGTGGCACCATAAGAAAGACTTTATAGGATAAAACGGGAAGAGTAACTCAAATAAAATTGTGTAAATTTGTGGCACTATGCACAGTGATTTATGGAGCAGACAGTTGGACATCAAGATCAAAAGACCTAAGCAAGCCTGAAACATCTGAAATGAAGTTGTTTAGACCAGTGAGAAAGTGCACAAGAGAAAATAAAATAGGAAACTGAAAAGTAGGGAAAGTAATGGGAATACAGCAGTTTACTGAAAAGTAATCCAACGAAAACAGGATTGCTAAGAGAATGTATGTAATGCGTATGTTACGTCAGAGAATCCTTCGGCAAGGGATGGAACGCGATCCTAGTCAAAGAAATAGTGTGGGAAGGCTGAGGAGGAGATGATGAGAGCGGGACAGCCCATAAGGCCTAATTCTGGACTGTCAGAAGAAGAAGAAGAAGAGAAACTGTATTTTCATTAAATAATGTGTACTATCATAAAAGGAGTCTGGATAAAATTTTTAATCTGTAGATGTTACGAATACCAATGGCCAAGAGTAATTAGACTAACAGCAATGGAAGAAGCAGCCTCATCATTCAGACCACCCCGGCAACTGGAACTGGATGGAAGCGGCCCTGCCGCCTAGTCGCTCTGCCGGCCACTACAACTGCAGTCCCCCAGACGCCGACACGTCACTGGCACACAGCAGGTGGGCTTCGATGTTCGCTAGGTTCCGGTATTGTGGTACATGTCTGGATTGTACAATTTCTTGCCTTCGACATCACGAAGCGCTTTCCAGGAGACCTTTGTCGGCAAGATGCCAAAACCTGTTCCTTGCCTTCGACTCAACTGGAGTTCTTGCGACAGCAAAAGGGGCAAATAGACACTAAGTGGAAGGCAAACAATGGCCTTTCGTGTGTGAGATACGATTAATAGAAACGTTTTCCTCTGCCGCCTGTTTGAGTGTCCTGGATTTTTTGTGATGAGAGAAAGTATTTTCCATCTTTGTTTACGTTCCGTCCTTTTCAATCTTAAGCGGATAGCCTTGAATTCTCTCTATCCCTCGATCAATATGATCGATAAGGCGTGGAAAGTCACCACAAACCTATTTACAATGTGTGGCGGAGGTAATTCTGGTCCCTTAACTTTTCCCACTTTCCCTGTACCATTCGAGAATGGTGCATGGGAAGAATGTCGGTAAACCTCCTTATTAGCGCCAATCTCTGTTGAAACTTCACACTTCAGAGAAGGCAGTTTGTGTTTGACACTTCCCTTGGTGCTCTCTATGTACAAACAGGTTGGTTGGTACAGGACAGTGTGAAAGTAGATCCATCGGACCAGATTACGCCTGCACTGCTCGATAGCTAGTATTCTGTGCTCCAAGCATCACTGAAACTCGTTTGCATATACGTCGTTTACGTGTAGCTTGGATAATAACAGCTGCACCCTGAACGTTTTTCCGCATGTACTACTCCTAAAACAATGCTTCTGTTAACAAAATTGTAGTGGGCAAATCTTAAGCTCAGCGCTCACTTTTGTGCCAGTCGTCTACGAAATAGTTATTGCTGGCGTTGTCGTTACGGTTGTAATTCAGTATTTCGTTCCACAGCAGACGAAGTCTTCTCACGAACACTGTTTGCAGCCACAGCCACCCAAGTATATTTTATTGCTGTTATAGTCACGAGATCGCAGACTGGTTTGGTACAGCTGTACACGCTACTCTATCCTGTACAAACGTCTTCAACTCTGGATAACTATTCACTACTGGAATCTACATTCATCTGCTCATGTTTATTGCATTCGGGATTAGGTCTACAATAAACCCCCTCCCTGTTCCACTTCCCTTGGTAACCAAATTAATGAAGCGCTGATGCCTCAGGATGTGTCCTGTTAACCGATTCTTTCTTTCATTCAGTTTGTCACACATTTTTTCCCCAATTCAGTTCAGAACCTCTCAATCTAGTCATCTAATCTTCAGCATCCTTCTCTTGTGTGGACTGTTGTTGTTCACGTTTCAGTTTCGTACAATTCCACGCAAATACCAAATGGCTCTGAGCACTATGGAACTTAACATCTGAGGACATCAGTCCCCTAGAACTTGGAACTACTTAAACCTAACTAGCCTAAGGACATCACACACACCCATGCCCGAGGCAGATTCGAACCTGCGAACGTAGCGGTCGCGCGGTTCCAGACTGAAGCGCCTAGAACCGCTAGGCCACACCGGCCGGCACGCAAATACCTTCATAAAAAGATTCCCTAATGCAACATCCAGCCACATAAATGTGATCATATGTCACACGCCTGAAGACTCACTTTCTGCAGCGCGGACGTGCAGCAGGAGGTCAGTGAGGTTATGGAAGGTACAAGCACGGACGAGGATCCACGTCGACTCCAGTGCCGTGGCCAGCTGCGTTAGATTTCTTGGATCACGATCCATGGCGCGACCGGCTCGACCGAGGTTGTTCCACAGAGTCTCAATTAGGTTTAAATACGGGGAGTTTGATGACGGTGGAAGTACGGTAAATTCATCCTGGTGCTCTTCGAGCCACGCACGTACGCAGCGAGCTGTGAGGCGCATTGCGTTGTCCTGCTGGTAGATGCCATCGTGCCGAGAAAAAAAAGCTGCATTTAGTGGTGGTCATGGTCCCCAATGACAGACCATACTTGTTTCGGTGTACTGTGCTTTCCAGAGAATGCCACGAAAACATTCTCGGTCAATAACACTCACACCTCCGGCCTGAAAACTTCCGACGATCCTTGCAGGGTGCTTGCTATCAATCCTATGGAGAATAAAAAGTCATTTACCTGGAAAGACCCCCTTTCACCAGTCAGTGGACATCCAGTTGCGGTATTGGCGGTTGTGCATCGTATTAATTCTCCCGCCGTCAATCGCAAAAAAAAAAAAAAAAAAAAAAAAAAAAAATGCGCTGGCCTAGCTCTTGTTCGTGAAAGGATCCATTACGCTCATCGACAGTTGGATTTTGTTTCCAAGGAATTTTTTCGGATTCATTTAATAATTGCTTCAAAAATTTCCACTTTTTGTTACGATTGACTGGGCAGTTCTTCATGGTCGCATTCTGAATGGGACTTTTATTCTGTAACTGCCCGGCATCTGGCGAAGTTCGAACGTTTCCTTTGGTCGGAGTCTAATATTCTTTCATGACTTTTCTGTGAAAAATATCAGGCAGAAACCTGTTGATGACGCAGCTTTATCCGTGCTAGGAAAAGATTTAAATTTTGCACCGACTCCTAAGCGTGTGCCAGAGGTTGATTTTATTAGTTCTGTAGGACGTGGTTCATGGTGTGGGTTCCTGTAGTCATGTCCTAGTTCATGAACCACGGGCAACGTATGAGTGGCCAAGTAAGTGGTCCCGACAGGCGGGATACCAGTTACTTTGGAATAAGGCTGGGCATCTCGGACATATTCTGAGTCATGGTCACCTTTGTGCTCATACGGCAAAGACTATCAAATCCACCGGTTAGTCCCTCAGCCATTAGGGGCAAAACCCAATGGGACGCGGGGCAAGTAAGGCTAGCAACCTGCTTCCCCGGTATTTTAAATATGATGCTGGCAACAATCAGAGCAAAATGCCTCGGACCTTTGGAGGTGACGGAGTCCCACCTCTAACTGACAAACCAGGGACTCCTAAGATATGACTTGGCAAACAAATGGTAATGAGATGGGGAGCTATTAATATCAATGGGGGCTACTCTGGGAAGAAGGTAGAACTGGCAGAGGCTGCAAGTAAGATGGGGCTGGACGTTTTAGCTGGGGTGAGAAAGAAGAGGAAGTGGGAGAATACAAGGTCTACCTGTCAGGAGTCAAAGTAGGAATAGCACAATGGGGTGTAGGGCTTTACATCAGGAAAGAAATGGAACCCAGCGTAGTTGCAATAGGGTATGTAAACGAACGACTGATATGGATAGATTTGACAGTGTCTAGCAAGAAAATTAGGATTGTGTCAGTATATTCGCATTGTGAAGGGACAGATCAAGATAAGATGGATAGTTTTTATGAGGCACTCAGTGATGTAGTTGTTAGAGTAAAGGACAAGGACAGTGTTCTGCTCAAGGGTGATTTTAACGCCAGGATTGGAAATCGAACAGAAGGGTATGAAAAGGTTATGGGTAAATTTGGAGAGGATATGGAGGCCAACAGGAACGGGAAACAACTCTTGGATTTCTGTGCCAGTATGGGCTTAGTAATCACAAACTCCTTTTTTAAACATAAGAACATTCACCGGTATACTTGGGAAGGCAGGGGAACCAGATCTGTCATTGACTATATAATAACAGATCAGGAATTCAGGAAGGCTGTGAGTGACACACGTGTATTCAGGGGATTCTTTGATGACACTGATCATTATTTAATCTGCAGTGAAATTGGGATTGTGAGGCCGAAAGTGCACGAGGTCAGATACATATGTAGGAGGATAAGAGTGGAGAAACTTCAGGATAAGGAAATCAGGCACAAGTACATAACAGCGATCTCAAAAAGGTACCAGTTAGTTGAATGTAGTCAATTACAGTCATTGGAAAAGGAATGGACAAGGTACAGGGACACAGTACTAGAAGTGGCTAAAGAATGCCTTGGAACAGTAGTGTGTAAAAGTAGGATGAAGCAAACAGCTTGGTGGAATGATACAGTCAAGGCAGCCTGTAAAAGGAAAAAGAAGGCGTATCGAAAATGGCTACATACCAGAACCCAGGTAGACAGAAAGTTATGTTGAAGAAAGAAACAAAGCCAAACAGATAATTGCAGCATCCAAGAAGAAATCGTGGGAAGACTTTGGAAACAGGTTGGAGACTATGGGTCAAGCTGCTGGAAATCCATTCTGGAGTGTAATTAGCAGTCTTCGAAAGGGAGGTGAGAAGAAAATGACAAGCATTTTGGACAGGTCAGGAAAACTGCTGGTGAATCCTGTGGATGCCTTGGACAGATGGAGGGAAGATTTTGAAGAGTTACTCAATGTAGGTGAAAATACGATCAGTAATGTTTCAGATTTCGAGGTAGAATGGGATAGGAGTGATGATGGAAATAGGATCACATTTGAGGAAGTGGAAAAAATGGTCAATAGATTGCAGTGCAATAAAGCGGCTGGGGTGGATGAAATTAAGTCGGAACTCATCAAATACAGTGGAATGTCAGGTCTTAAATGGCTACACAGGATAATTGAAATGGCTTGGGAGTCGGGACAGGTTCCATCAGACTGGACAAAAGCAGTAATCACACCAATCTTTAAACATGGAAACAGAAAAGATTGTAACAACTACAGAGGTATCTCTTTAATCAGCGTTGTGGGTAAAATCTTCTCAGGTACTGTTGAAAGGAAAGTGCGAGTATTAGTTGAGGACCAATTGGATGAAAATCAGTGTGGGTTTAGGCCTCTTAGAGGTTGTCAGGACCAGATCTTTAGCTTACGGCAAATAATGGAGAAGTGTTATGAGTGGAACAGGGAATTGTATCTATGCTTTATAGATCTAGAAAAGGCATATGACCGGGTTCCTAGGAGGAAGTTATTGTCTGTTCTACAAGATTATGGAATAGGAGGCAAACTTTTGCAAGCAATTAAAGGTCTTTACATGGATAGTCAGGCAGCAGTTAGAGTTGATGGTAAATTGAGTTCATGGTTCAGAGTAGTTTCAGGGGTAAGACAAGGCTGCAACCTGTCTCCACTGTTGTTCATATTATTTATGGATCATATGTTGAAAACAATAGACTGGCTGGGTGAGATTAAGATATGTGAACACAAAATAAGCAGTCTTGCATATGCGGATGACTTAGTTGTGATGGCAGATTCGATTGAAAGTTTGCAAAGTAATATTTCAGAGCTAGATCAGAAATGTAAGGACTATGATATGAAGATTAGCATCTCCAAAACGAAAGTAATGTCAGTGGGAAAGAAATATAAACGGATTGAGTGCCAAATAGGAGGAACAAAGTTAGAACAGGTGAACGGTTTCAAGTACTTAGGATGCATATTCTCACAGGATGGCAACATAGTGAAAGAACTGGAAGCAAGGTGTAGCAAAGCTAATGCAGTGAGCGCTCAGCTACGATCTACTCTCTTCTGCAAGAAGGAAGTCAGTACCAAGACTAAGTTATCTGTGCACCGTTCGATCTTTCGACCAACTTTGTTGTATGGGAGCGAAAGCTGGGTGGATTCAGGTTACCTTATCAACAAGGTTGAGGTTACGGATATGAAAGTAGCTAGGATGATTGCAGGTACTAGTAGATGGGAACAATGGCAGGAGGGTGTCCACAATGAGGAAATCAAAGAAAAACTGGGGATGACCTCTATAGATGTAGCAGTCAGGGCGAACAGGCTTAGATGGTGGGGTCATGTTACACGCATGGGAGAAGCAAGGTTACCCAAGAGACTCATGGATTCAGCAGTAGAGGGTAGGAGGAGTCGGGGAAGACCGAGGAGAAGGTACCTGAATTCGGTTAAGAATGATTTTGAAGTAATAGGTTTAACATCAGAAGAGGCACCAATGTTAGCACTGAATAGGGGATCATGGAGGAACTGTATAAGGGGGGCTATGCTCCAGACTGAACGCTGAAAGGCATAATCAGTCTTAAATGATGATGATGATGATGATGATGATGATGTAGGACAGACTGTTTTTAAACTGAACGCTTTACGTTCACTTAGAGATGATCCGGATATTGTTATTTTACCTGCGGACAATGCCAATGCTACCGCTCTTTTTGAAAGCAGGATTAAGTGCAAAATATGCAGTGTTTAGGCCTGCTGTATGATTCAGCATATTGCAAGATCGGTGCTGATGCCTCAAAAAGTATTGAGAGGAAGACTAACAGCCTTCTGAAGAAAAATTCTTTGTCGCAGGAGATTATCAAGAGTCTTACTCCTTATTGCGCTGCTCCCCCTAGGTTATATGGCCTCCCTCAGCACCACATTACGAAGTCAGTGGATTTCTTACGTCGATTAGTGGAAATGATTCGTAACGGTTGATTGAGATTAGGTTTGGTGATGAATTAACGAACCTATTTTGACACGTGTTGACTTTCACTTACCTTTTATTCTATGACCAGCATTATGAGCACACAGATAGAGATGCGATGGGAAGCCCGTTGTCAGCTATTATTGGCCAAGTTGTTTATGGAAGACTTCGAGGAATATGTTGTGGAGTCGGCGGCTTTGAAACCTGTGTGTCATTTTTTTACGATACTTTTTTGTATGGCCTCATGGCAGTGAGAATTTGAATGTCTCTTCAGAATCCATACCAATATTTGTTTGTTTCACGTTGAGGGTGGAAGAGAATGGCTGCTACCTTCATGTGTTGGTCAGGAGGAAGGGTGATTGTGTTTTTGGGCGTGCCGTTTATAGGAAATCTACATGCACTGACGTGTATCTGCAGGCTGATAGTTGTCACCATCCGGCTCAACTGAAGGGGTACTTCGTACCTTGGTTCACAGGACCCATGTCACCTCGGATCCTGAGAATTTGTCAGCTGAGTTAACCGATCTCGAAGTCGCCTGTCGCCAGAACGGCTATAGCGAAAAACAGATCAGACGTGCGTTATGCTATCGACCAACTGTGCACCGGGTGAGTGACGACAATACCGAGGTGATACCGATGTGTACGGTCGCGCAGGATTAGCCGAGCGGTCTGAGGCGCTGCAGTCATGGACTGTGCGGCTGATCCCGGCGGAGGTTCGAGTCCTCCCTCGGGCATGGGTGTGTGTGTTTGTCCTTAGGATAATTTAGGACAAGTAGTGTGTAAGCTGAGGGACTGCTGACCTTAGCAGTTAAGTCCAATAAGATTTCACACACATTTGAACATTTTTTGAACCGATGTGTACGACTTTTTTGCCTCGCGCAAGATGCATTTCGAACAGAATTGGCAGTCTTTTGCGGAAATATGATGTGAAGTGTGTTTTTAGACCATCAGCTAGGATCAGCGTTCTTCTAGGTTCCCTAAAAGATTATTTTGGTTTGCGTGAGGCGAGTATCTACCGTATTCCTTGCAATTGTGGCATGTCATATATGGGTCAGACTACCAGGACTGGACGACCGGTGTGCTGACCATAAGCGGTACACACGCTCACAACAGCCGAACAATTCATCAACTGCAGAACATTTTCTTCCCACCAGTCATCCTACGGAACATAATAACACGGAGATTCTGGTACGCACCACCAGCTACTGGGATAGTGGTTTTAAAGAACCTATTGAACTTAAATTACCAAGTAACCTTATAAATACAGATGGTGGTTTTTATTTCACTTCTGCATAGAGTTCTACTCTCTCCCATGTCAAAAAACAGAGGGACTGATTTAATGCTACCTCATTCGTTGCTTATTAATTTCATTGTCGATAACTTCTGACGTCGATTATCTTCGTTTTGCGATGACGCTAGTGTTCACTGTGTGTGTATGAGTGTCATCTTTTCTGCGGTTCTCTGAAAACCGAGATTTTAAATTCCCTTTCATGGCACAACCTGCGGCATTTATGTCTTGAAAATGGCAGGGTGTGTTCCTTTCGAAGGCTGTCGACGACGTCACCCGGTTGCATTCCCGTAAGTTGTCTGAACACTGTATAAGTCGAAGAAACTTACTTTTGAAAGTGATTTTGACATACTTTCTGACAGCTTGACAGCTGCAGCAGTGCAAGAGACAGCCGGCATGACAGACTTAAAAATTTCTGTAGAGGAAACAACATTTATGATAAATATAGACAACGCTCCCAGATATTATAACAGACGTTGGGAAAACAGAAAAAGTAAAAACAACAAATATTTGGGGGAAACTACTCAAGAAAACGGTTTATAAAAATCTGCTTTAGATGAAAGGATACACAAGATGAAAAAGCGTGTGTTACCTCTAATAATACCTACGACAGAAAACAATTATCTAAGAAACTTAATTGCAAATGAAAAGCATAATATTGAGTAAGTTCTGCTGAGCTAATTTATTTGATTAAGTGGTTTTTAGATTACAAGTCCATCATCATACTTTGACTATAGTCATCAAAGAGATTAGAATATTTGTACACAACTTTGGAAAAGATGTTACTCATCTAGCTTGAGGTACGAACACGGAGTAAATGTTATCTTTGACGGTGTTCTGGTAATGCAATAAAAAGTTATAAGTTGGACAGTAAACAAACATGAACGGAATACAGCAGTAAAAACATTAACACTAAACACTTAAGACAGTGTCTATATAAAAACTTAAATTAACAATCCGAATAAAATAAAATTACTATTTGCCGAGAGTTCTAAAAATAACTTGAAGAGGTATTACTTATGACAAGAGAAACAGATTACAAGACAGAACTGACAGTTGTAACAACAGAATGCATGGAATACATAGTAAAGGTTGGCTTATTCGTAAAATGAGATAAATATTCGTATTGCAGGTTTGAGTTGCGGCCTCTGAAACAGAATTTCAGTTTTAATATTAATGTAACTTTCCTTGACTTTTATAGTGACTTTCTTTTTAGTAATTTTTGCAAAACCTCGAAGGAATAATGGCACTCGTAATTAAAACAAGTAAAATGTTATTTTCTTACTTACGTTCACCAGACAAGTAAACATCAGATCTCGATGTTTAAAATATACAGGTTGATAGTCTGAAAGGACAATTATTATAATACGAGACCGCTAGTAAAATGTAAGTTAGCGACCATTACCCTTCGACAATTATCTTCGCGCTGATTGCTGCGAAATATTGCTACATAAATACAAATAGCTTATGACAGTTCGGTATACTGTCATTTTAAATAAAACCCCGATATTTTTGATGACTTACTTTATCAACTAAATAACTGTACAGCGTCAGGTAGATTAAGCTAAGACGTTCGTCTCAGTACTCTAACAGACGAACAAGAAGACTAAAAATTGAAAGTTTTTGTCTTTTGTTTCACAAATGAAAATTATCTTAGGTATTATCTCTTACGTTAGCGCATATAAATAAATTAATTCTTTGACGCTACTCGGCATGTTTATTTCATACAGAATTTTTCCTTTCACTTAAAAGATCTATTATAACAGGCAGTTACAACAAAATAAATAACCCAAGGAGATGGAGGAATCGAAAGGAAGAGCGTGGCAAGCATTGGAATTTATGAGTATTAAGTGCACTTTAGAAAAGGGAAGATGTTGAACTGTGTCTGGAAATTTTATATTAAATCAAGTCTGTGAGCCTCATGTTTGTTGTTTTCCGGGGCATCTAACAGACTGAGATTTTGGCCTTAGTTTGCTAATTGGAGGGCATTGGACTGTGGCTGGCAGCTTTGGCCCTCAGTACATACTCAGCAAAGTTAGAGTAAGAATTCTGTAATCCTCAGCTGCGGTCAAGTTCAGCCAAACTACTTGCTATGGCACCGTCTTATTGACTGATATAAACTGATCACTATCAGGAAAGTAAGTTTGTATATCCATCTGTTGGCTATTAATTGTATCTTACCTTTGCTACTGAAAATATACTGGCCTTTGATATTCCTCACATAGTATGAAAGCCTATAGTTACAGGATTCAATATTTTTGCTATGTGATATCTGCCGTGGGTATGGGATTGTGCATCAGCACCCCTAGACACTGGGAGGAGCAGCAAAGGGAACATAGGCGAGTTGTATAAATTTCAGTGTGGTCAGGATTCTTTCTATTGAAAGGAGGAACCGTATTATAATCGTCCGCTGTGAAGCAGTTTCTGAATACCGAATTCAGTATTTCTGTCTTCCCTCTGTCACCTTCCGTTTCGGTGCCACAACGGTCACCGAGCAACTGGATAGATGACTTCGATCCGCTTACTGATTTTACTGACTCTGCTGCTAACAAACTCGACGCCGAGAGGAACTTCTTTCTTGTTTCTTTGTCTCATTCGTCGTCGTGAAAGATAACCCGACGGTTCCTACAAAAACCAAAACGCTTTAATAGGTCTTTTTCGAGGCAGTGTGCTGTTATTATCCTTCAACATGTAAATTATTATTACTATCTCCAATCAGATGTATGGAACCTAAAGAGTAAAACGTGGAATCTGAACCACGTAGCGTTGAATACGTCTTACATTGGTCACATTGTATTACTGAAGGTGAATAACTCTTTTGCGCAAGTGAAAAAAAAGACACAGACAGACCCAACAGGATCGAGAGCACCAAATCTTCCGATTTTCTGTCAGAAATCTCCCAGCAAAACTCCCAGGTCTTGTGTGTTAACCACTGCATTCCTTCGCTCGTTTGTGCTGTAAATTTCGCAAACGATGGTATTCAAACAAGAAAAGTAAATGATTCTAACAAACAGCGTGGTCGTCTACCGTTCACCAACAATTGATTGAGTGCCAAACAAAAATCTAAATGGCATTCGCGTTAGCCTGTCTCTGTGATGCTAGATGCAACCGAAGCATTGGTTCCCAGCAAGTCAAGGAGCATCCCTGACGTACAGGGAAAGTCGATCATTTAGCATGCTCAGCAGTGCCTATCAGCCAATTACCCACAGCAAAACGTTTACTGCCGAACGCCCGTCACGTTCCAGCGCAAGCGAGCGAGTGAGAATGTTGGCATTCTGCGTGAAGCAGCATACGTGTATGATCCGTCAACCGTGTACAGCAATGGTCTCAGCTGCAGTTTTTTTGTTTTAGCTCTATTGCGTGTTTCACAGACTTTTAAGAGGCTTCACGTATTCACCAGTACAGTCACGTCAGTTCGTGATTTACTTCAATGGTTTCACAAAGAAGTAGAAAACAGTGCCCCGCATCACGTAAAAATTTGTAACTGTTAGAGCTCTTGAATATTATGCTGGTTCTTTAGGTCGTGTCTCGACTTCATAAAATTTCACTTGGATTTCTCTTCTCATTGTAACTCTTATGGTTCTTCTTATCAAGACACATACATATTGATAAACCTCTTATTCACGTCTTTCTATCCTACAAAGGTTATGTCGTGTCCTATTACTGGAAATGGGACACCTATTATTATGTTATTGATGATTTTCTTAGTCATTAATGGGTATATTCCTAAAAATGCTATTGTTCCTGTTTTTCTGTTTATATATTTAGGTTTTAAAGGCTTATATTGTTTACTGTAATCTATATCCGCTAACTGTAATTTCCCTTCACTGTCCTGTATGATTACCACGTCGGCAAAAAACATCGTATTTAGAAGTTTTCGAGCCCAGTTCTTATTCCCTTAGGCATTCCGACCTTCATCCATTCCGTGACCAGGTCGTCGACGTAGATGTTGAACGGTGTTGGTGACACACTATCACGTCGTCTTACTCTCTGGTTTATCTGTTTGTGGTGTCAACTCTTTGCCAGTATCTATTCTTATTTTGGTATTTTAAACTTCGGCATACTTTTGTCAGGTGTCTGAGGAAACCTCTTTCCTTCATTATTGACAAGAGCATTCTTTCTTTGGACGCGGTCAAATGACTTCCCAAAGTCGATAAATACTAGGTGTGTCTCCAAATTTAAATCTCGTCTTTTCTGCATAATTTGTTTGGTGTGAAAATATCGTCGGCTCTAGATTTTCCTTTACGGAAGTGAATCAGATATGTTCGCAAACCTTTCATTAACTGTTTTGATCTATGTTTTATAACTAGAATTCAGAAGACTGATTCCCTGTATTTGGTTTCGTTATTTCTGTCCCCCTTTTTAAACAGAGAAATACCTTTAGCACATCTCCACTTTTCAAGTATTTCATTTGTACGCCAACTCACGTTATGTGGATGGAGCATTCTGAATTCTAGAAATAATTCACCCTATATTATCAACTCTCAGTTGATTCCACCCAATCCAGGTGATTTTCTGTTTTTCATTTCCCTGAATACCTGTTTTAATACTGTCAAATTTATTAGGTCTGTCCTTTCGTCTGCTTGTCTTCCGTTGGCTCCTCTTCATTCCGATTGTAACATAAATGGTTCAAATGGCTCTGAGCACTATGGGACTTAACTGCTGTGGTCATCAGTCCCCTAGAACTTAGAACTACTTAAACCTAACTAACCTAAGGACATCACACACATCCATGCCCGAGTCAGGATTCGAACCTGCGACCGTAGCGGTCACGCGGCTCCAGACTGTAGCGCCCAGAACCGCACGGCCACTCCGGCCGGCTGATTGTAACATAATTTCACCTAGTAATTTGCCCAGTCTCGTGAAGGAACGTATTTGTGTTTGTAATACCTTTGTTCTTTTTACCAATCCGATCAGTTTATATGCTATTTTCTGTGTGTCTTGTATATCATACTCAAATCTGTTTATAACGGTATCCCATGAAGAGATATGTGCCTGTATTACTATATTTTTGATTTAATGATATTTTTCTTTAGCTTCTTCAGTCTGTTTCTGTAAGAACTCTCTATATGCTTTATTTTTCTTTTCTATGACTTCTTTCATCTCCCAAATCTTAAGTCCCCTCTTACGATTCGTTTTGGGTTGTCCACCTAGTACTTCTCTAGCTACCTGATTTATGATATTTTTAATATTTTTCCATTCTTCGGTTAGATCTTCGCTAGAAGTCAATTGTTGGAGTGGATTAGTTATCCTAGACTGATCTAGATTCCTTAACCCCTCCTCTTGAACCAGGTGCTCCTTTACTCTCACTGTGATGAATCTCTTATTTACTAATGCATCACACCCTACGTTATTTCCCATTTTCTATTTGCCAATACTGCCACTCAACAACATGCTCTCTGTTCAGATGCTACTCCACTGTGTGAAATAAGATAATCTTCTAGATATTTGGTGTCTTTCAATCCCTGTTCGGATTCTTTGCCTATCTCTGAGTACTTTGTTATACTTGGTCTCGTGTGTCCCCATACCTTGTACATTCCTTATGGCAATATTGACTATGTCTTTTATACCGTAAATGTGAAACTTTTCCTTGCCTGGTCGTAGTCCATGATTTCCAGTTTTTATCCCAGGCGTATACTGAAGTTTCCGAGTATGAAGATTTTTACATGGTTACCATCTTTATCGCAAAAACCCCCAGTTTGGAGGAACAGATTTTGTCTTAAAGGTTTGCTCCCCTATGGAGAATGATTTCACCGTGCCTGCAGAGACCTTCCTCCCCCATGGAAGATAATATCTGAGAACAAAAATGGAGGACACCATGGTGCGCCGGCCGGTGTGGCCGAGCGGTTCTAGGCGCTTCAGTCTGGAACCACGCTGCTGCTACGGTCGCAGGTTCGAATTCTGCCTCGGGCATGGATGTGTGTGATGTCCTTAGGTTAGTTAGGTTTAAGTAGTTCTAAGTTCTATGGGACTGATGACCTCAGATGTTAACTCCCATAGTGCTCAGAGCCATTAGAACCATTTGAACAACATGGTGCGTCACAACGTAATACCGTAGGTGTCGAAAATAAACAAGAGTTGGCCAAGAGAGGCTGACATCTTGGGGAAGAGGACTAGTTACATTCAATGGAATGACCTTAACTCCATACCAGTCACATGGTATTCTGTGAAACAAAATTGGCGGGTAACACCTGGACCAAGAGGAGGCATTAAAATGGCGGCAAATCATCCTGGACCAACAAGATTCAAGCTGCCTCTCTCTCTCTTACCATACTTAATAACTAGTTCAGTTGTGTACGCCTCTTCATTCAAGGTCTGTCATGAGCAGAAGATCAGGTTTGTTATAAATAAATTCTGCAAAGAAAAGAAGATAACATCAGTTGTAAAAAATAAGATATACACTCCTGGAAATGGAAAACAGAACACATTGACACCGGTGTGTCAGACCCACCATACTTGCTCCGGACACTGCGAGAGGGCTGTACAAGCAATGATCACACGCACGGCACAGCGGACAGACCAGGAACCGCGGTGTTGGCCGTCGAATGGCGCTAGCTGCGCAGCATTTGTGCACCGCCGCCGTCAGTGTCAGCCAGTTTGCCGTGGCATACGGAGCTCCATCGCAGTCTTTAACACTGGTAGCATGCCGCGACAGCGTGGACGTGAACCGTATGTGCAGTTGACGGACTTTGAGCGAGGGCGTATAGTGGGCATGCGGGAGGCCGGGTGGACGTACCGCCGAATTGCTCAACACGTGGGGCGTGAGGTCTCCACAGTACATCGATGTTGTCGCCAGTGGTCGGCGGAAGGTGCACGTGCCCGTCGACCTGGGACCGGACCGCAGCGACGCACGGATGCATGCCAAGACCGTAGGATCCTACGCAGTGCCGTAGGGGACCGCACCGCCACTTCCCAGCAAATTAGGGACACTGTTGCTCCTGGGGTATCGGCGAGGACCATTCGCAACCGTCTCCATGAAGCTGGGCTACGGTCCCGCACACCGTTAGGCCGTCTTCCGCTCACGCCCCAACATCGTGCAGCCCGCCTCCAGTGATGTCGCGGCAGGCGTGAATGGAGGGACGAATGGAGACGTGTCGTCTTCAGCGATGAGAGTCGCTTCTGCCTTGGTGCCAATGATGGTCGTATGCGTGTTTGGCGCCGTGCAGGTGAGCGCCACAATCAGGACTGCATACGACCGAGGCACACAGGGCCAACACCCGGCATCATGGTGTGGGGAGCGATCTCCTACACTGGCCGTACACCACTGGTGATCGTCGAGGGGACACTGAATAGTGCACGGTACATCCTAACCGTCATTGAACCCATCGTTCTACCATTCCTAGACCGGCAAGGGAACTTGCTGTTCCAACAGGACAGTGCACGTCCGCATGTATCCCGTGCCACCCAACATGCTCTAGAAGGTGTAAGTCAACTACCCTGGCCAGCAAGATCTCCGGATCTGTCCCCCATTGAGCATGTTTGGGACTGGATGAAGCGTCGTCTCACGCGGTCTGCACGTCCAGCACGAACGCTGGTCCAACGGAGGCGCCAGGTGGAAATGGCATGGCAAGCCGTTCCACAGGACTACATCCAGCATCTCTACGATCGTCTCCATGGGAGAATAGCAGCCTGCATTGCTGCGAAAGGTGGATATACACTGTACTAGTGCCGACATTGTGCATGCTCTGTTGCCTGTGTCTATGTGCCTGTGGTTCTGTCAGTGTGATCATGTGATGTATCTGACCCCAGGAATGTGTCAATAAAGTTTTCCCTTCCTGGGACAATGAATTCACGGTGTTCTTATTTCAATTTCCAGGAGTGTATATCTTATTTTTTACAACTTATATATACATCAAAATAAGTGGCATCTGAAGAAGTCCATAAGTCGTTGTGTTGCGATGATGTCTTGACGTCTTGTAATATCTTATCCTCCTGATCAACAACCATCACAATGTTATTATCGAGTGCACATATGAACGAAGATCCATAATGACTACGACAAGGTCCAGGATGGAGAGAACATGGCCGCATTAACTGGTGACATCAGCCTACTCCACGTTGATAATGACGACCTGGGCTGTGATGGTGTTTTGCATGTGCAGTTTTTATTTCTTCAGGGGACTGGACTGGGGAGGCAAACCGATCATCATCGTGTCAGGTCATGGAGATGTGTTTACAAGTGCAACCCTGGCTCACACACAACTATTCATCTGCAGCAGGAAAAGATGAGGAGAAGAAATTATTCATCAGACTGCAGCCATAACGAACAGACATGGCAAAATAAATCATCTTAAATACATACCTATAGGATCACTGCAGCCAAATAAGAGACAGTTATTAGCCCCTGATGACTCATCATCACAATCATTTCTATTATGGCGTTTCATCTTTGCTGTACGTCACCGTAGCTGAGTGGAGAGCGTGCCGGTTTCTCATGCTGTGGGGGGGTTCGATTCCCGGCTGGGTTGGAGATTTTCTCCATACAGGGACTGGTTGTTTGTGTCGTCGTCATCGTCAGTTCATCGATATCGACGCGCAAATCACCAAAGTGGCGTCACCTAGAAAAACGTGCACCAGGCGATCGGGTCTAACCGCCGGGAGTCCCTCGCCACACGACATTTCGTTTCATCATTTGATTTTAGTGGATCGACTCTTGTTGCTGCTAACAGATCTCAGAATGGAATGACTTATCAACCTGAAACTACTCGTGTTCAATGACGATAACCACATTCCTTTGTTTATTTCAGGCAATAGGAGTCGATTGTGTTTATCTCTAGTCACTTAATTTTACGCAGGATGGAGTCTGCTCACGGCTGTGTGTAGATTTCTCAAAGTTACGTCGCTCTGCCGTTTTCTTATATATGGGACTATATTTCGGTGCATTTTGGCTTGTTGGTCCATTCTATGGACGGTGACAGAAAGCAACGTAACTAGTAATGAATGAGAAGAATAATTTAATGATGATTCGTGACTTGCTGTTCGCTGCGACTGCTACTCACTCCTCGGACATCGCTACCAGCTCTGTTCAAAGAATTTGAAATTTGGAAGTTTGTGGTAAGGTCTTATGGGACCAAACTGCTGAGGTCATCGGTCCCCAAGCTTACGCACTACTTCATCTAACTTAAACTAACTTACGCTAAGGACAACACACACACCCATGCAATACGGAGGACTCGAATCTCCAACGGGAGGGGCCGCGCGGACAGGGACAAGACGCTGCAGACCGCGCGGCTTGTCCGCGAGGCTGTTCGAAGAATACCAAACGTATTATAGTAAGGCACTTTTGCATGTGTCCGCTAGCTAGGATACTACACAGGCATGCATTAATGCCCAGAACATAGATGGAAGGATCAATATTGCTTTGCACGGTCTCTTCTGGCTAGCGACAGACGTTAACCAAAATATGCCCAGCGTGCAAGTAAATAAGAAACATCTGATGTCTGCAAGCATGCCTCAACTATTTAACCCTGAAAGAGTATCGTGAAAGGCATCTGACTTATTGTTCGAACCAGCAATCGGTTCATATTACATATCTACCGTGGATAAAATGTTCTTAGTGTTTAAGAATGCCCTCCATCAGAAGCAATGTCCCTTCATAAGGTACGCAGACTTTGAACGCTCCCTAGCTCCTGTGGCGCATTTTGAAAGTGACTCCATGCCTCTCACACCACCTTCAAAGAAACGCGCATACCATATGTGCAGTGTATCAAGTTTTGTGCTTCTATGACAGTCGTCACAACAAATTCGAACTCCAGAATGAGATTCTCACCCTGCAGCGGAGTGTGCGCTGATATGAAACTTCCTGGCAGATTAAAACTGTGTGCCCGACCGAGACTCGAACTCGGGACCTTTGCCTTTCGCGGGCAAGCGCTCTACCATCTGAGCTACCGAAGCACGACTCACGCCCGGTACTCACAGCTTTACATCTGCCAGTATCTCGTCTCCTACCTTCCAAACTTTACAGAAGCTTTTCTGCGAACCTTGCAGAACTAGCACTCCTGAAAGAAAGGATACTGCAGAGACATGGCTTAGCCACAGCCTAGGGGATGTTTCCAGAATGAGATTCTCACCCTGCAGCGGAGTGTGCGCTGATATGAAACTTCCTGGCAGATTAAAACTGTGTGCCCGACCGAGACTCGAACTCGGGACCTTTGCCTTTCGCGGGCAAGCGCTCTACCATCTGAGCTACCGAAGCACGACTCACGCCCGGTACTCACAGCTTTACATCTGCCAGTATCTCGTCTCCTACCTTCCAAACTTTACAGAAGCTTTTCTGCGAACCTTGCAGAACTAGCACTCCTGAAAGAAAGGATACTGCAGAGACATGGCTTAGCCACAGCCTAGGGGATGTTTCCAGAATGAGATTCTCACCCTGCAGCGGAGTGTGCGCTGATATGAAACTTCCTGGCAGATTAAAACTGTGTGCCCGACCGAGACTCGAACTCGGGACCTTTGCCTTTCGCGGGCAAGCGCTCTACCATCTGAGCTACCGAAGCACGACTCACGCCCGGTACTCACAGCTTTACATCTGCCAGTATCTCGTCTCCTACCTTCCAAACTTTACAGAAGCTTTTCTGCGAACCTTGCAGAACTAGCACTCCTGAAAGAAAGGATACTGCAGAGACATGGCTTAGCCACAGCCTAGGGGATGTTTCCAGAATGAGATTCTCACCCTGCAGCGGAGTGTGCGCTGATATGAAACTTCCTGGCAGATTAAAACTGTGTGCCCGACCGAGACTCGAACTCGGGACCTTTGCCTTTCGCGGGCAAGCGCTCTACCATCTGAGCTACCGAAGCACGACTCACGCCCGGTACTCACAGCTTTACATCTGCCAGTATCTCGTCTCCTACCTTCCAAACTTTACAGAAGCTTTTCTGCGAACCTTGCAGAACTAGCACTCCTGAAAGAAAGGATACTGCAGAGACATGGCTTAGCCACAGCCTAGGGGATGTTTCCAGAATGAGATTCTCACCCTGCAGCGGAGTGTGCGCTGATATGAAACTTCCTGGCAGATTAAAACTGTGTGCCCGACCGAGACTCGAACTCGGGACCTTTGCCTTTCGCGGGCAAGCGCTCTACCATCTGAGCTACCGAAGCACGACTCACGCCCGGTACTCACAGCTTTACATCTGCCAGTATCTCGTCTCCTACCTTCCAAACTTTACAGAAGCTTTTCTGCGAACCTTGCAGAACTAGCACTCCTGAAAGAAAGGATACTGCAGAGACATGGTAGGTAGGAGACGAGATACTGGCAGATGTAAAGCTGTGAGTACCGGGCGTGAGTCGTGCTTCGGTAGCTCAGATGGTAGAGCGCTTGCCCGCGAAAGGCAAAGGTCCCGAGTTCGAGTCTCGGTCGGGCACACAGTTTTAATCTGCCAGGAAGTTTCATATCAGCGCACACTCCGCTGCAGGGTGAGAATCTCATTCTGGAAACATCCCCTAGGCTGTGGCTAAGCCATGTCTCTGCAGTATCCTTTCTTTCAGGAGTGCTAGTTCTGCAAGGTTCGCAGAAAAGCTTCTGTAAAGTTTGGAAGGTAGGAGACGAGATACTGGCAGATGTAAAGCTGTGAGTACCGGGCGTGAGTCGTGCTTCGGTAGCTCAGATGGTAGAGCGCTTGCCCGCGAAAGGCAAAGGTCCCGAGTTCGAGTCTCGGTCGGGCACACAGTTTTAATCTGCCAGGAAGTTTCATATCAGCGCACACTCCGCTGCAGGGTGAGAATCTCATTCTGGAAACATCCCCTAGGCTGTGGCTAAGCCATGTCTCTGCAGTATCCTTTCTTTCAGGAGTGCTAGTTCTGCAAGGTTCGCAGAAAAGCTTCTGTAAAGTTTGGAAGGTAGGAGACGAGATACTGGCAGATGTAAAGCTGTGAGTACCGGGCGTGAGTCGTGCTTCGGTAGCTCAGATGGTAGAGCGCTTGCCCGCGAAAGGCAAAGGTCCCGAGTTCGAGTCTCGGTCGGGCACACAGTTTTAATCTGCCAGGAAGTTTCATATCAGCGCACACTCCGCTGCAGGGTGAGAATCTCATTCTGGAAACATCCCCTAGGCTGTGGCTAAGCCATGTCTCTGCAGTATCCTTTCTTTCAGGAGTGCTAGTTCTGCAAGGTTCGCAGAAAAGCTTCTGTAAAGTTTGGAAGGTAGGAGACGAGATACTGGCAGATGTAAAGCTGTGAGTACCGGGCGTGAGTCGTGCTTCGGTAGCTCAGATGGTAGAGCGCTTGCCCGCGAAAGTATTCTTTGCTAAAGTAATATTCACGAATGTTAGAGCTACGAACGGTTCTCTACCGGTATATTTTACACTTCTGTAATTTTCTGCTTGTTTAAATAAATTGGTTTGTTTAAATTCGAATAAAATTATTCTAATACACCAGCCCCTTACACTGAAAGCTGGTTTAGTAGAACTCTCCACGTTACTCTATCCACCACAAGCCTGTTTACCTCCGAAAAAATACTACTACAACCTACATCCATTTCAACCTGTTTGCTGTAGTGAAGCCTAGGTTTACCTCTACAGTTTTTACACACTACACTTTATCACCAAACTGACAGTTCCTTTGTGCCTCTTGATGTATCCTATCAACCAATCCCTTCTTTTAGTAAAGTTGTGTAATCCATTTCTCATCTCCCCATTTCGATTCAGAATGTCCTCATTAGTTACTTGATCAGCAATATTCAGCAATCTTACGTAGCAACACAAAGCTTCTATTCTCTTCTTGTCTGATATGCTCATCTTCTACGTTTCACTTCTGTACAAGACTCCACTCCAGACAAGTACACAGATTGTATACCAGCCAGATTCCTTTCAGAGTATGCTGATACAATAGCTCGATATTTAGCAATTATATGCAATCGCTCGCTCACAGAAAGATCCCCACCTAAAGACTGGAAAATTGCTCAAGTAACACCAATACCCAAAAAGGTAAATAGGGGTAATTTACATCTGCATCTAGGTGATTACTCTGTTATTCACAATAAAGTTCCTGGCAGAGGGTTCAATGAACCATCTTCAAGCTTTCTCTCTACCGTTCCACTCGCGAACGGCATGCGGGAAAAACGAGAACTTAATTTCTTCTGTGCGAGCCCTCATTTCTCTTATTTTATCGTGATGATCATTTATCCCTATGTGGGTCAGTCCCACCTGATACGGAACGCAAACCGCACAGCAATACTCCAGAATAGGACGGACAAGCGTGGTCTAAGCAGTCTCTTTAGGAGACCTGTTGCACCTTCTAAGTGTTCTGCCAATGAATCGCACTCTTTGGTTTGCTCTACCCACAACATTATCTATGTGATCGTTCCAATTCAGGTTATTTGTAATTTTAATCCCTAAGTATTTAGTTGAATTTACAGTCTTAAGATTTGTGTTACTCATCGCGGTGAGTAACTTCACACTTTTCTTTATTCAGGGTCAATTACCACTTTTCGCACCACACAGATATCTTATCTAAATCATTTTTCAATTCGTTTTGGTCATCTTATGACTTTATAAGACGATAAATGACAGCATAGTCTGCAAACAATCTAAGAGGGCTACTCAGATTGTCTTCTATGTCGATAATATAGATCCGGAATAATGGAGGGCCTACAACACTTCCTTGGGGAAAGCCGAATATTACTTCTGTTTTACTCGATGACTTTCCGTCTATTACTAGAACAGTGACCTTTCTGACAGGAAATCACGAACCCAGTCGCGCAACTGGGTCGAAATTCCATAGGCGCGCAGTTTGGTTAGAAGATGCTTATGAGGAACGGTGTCGAAAGCCTTCTGGCAATCTAAAAATATGGAATCAATCTGACATCCCCTGTCGATAGCACTTATTACTTCATGAGTATAAAGAGCTAGTTGTGTCTTACAAGAACGATGTCTTCTGAATCCGTGCTGACTTTGTGTCAAGAAATCGTTTTCTTCGAGGTATTCCATAATGTTCGAACACAGTATATATTCCAAAACCCTACTTCAATTCGACGATTGCGAAAACATTCTGTTGGCAACCACCTACGTAGGGAGAAATGATCATCACGATAAAATAAGAGAAATGAGGGCTCGCACAGGAAAATTTAAGTGGTCGTTTTTCCCGCGTGCCGCTCGAGAGTGGAACGGTAGAGATACAGCTTGAAGGTGGTTCACTGAACCCTCTTCCAGGCGCATTATTGTGAATAGCAGTGTAATCACGTAGATGTAGATGTAAATGTACACCCAGAAAAAACTTGCTAAGACTTCAATTTATATTATACATTAACATAATCCTCTTTATCAAAAGTGGTTTTCCTGATACTGCCAGTCCTGCGTTTTATATAGTATGTAAAATGGCCATCACCAGTTATTTCGATTCCTTAATAGTAAAACTCATCTACTATTGTTAATGCCTCATTTCCTAATCTAATTCCCTCACCTTTATCTAATTTAATTTGACTAATTCAAGTATCCTTCGTTTACTTTTGTTGATGTTCTTCGTATATCCTACTTTCAATACACTGTGCATTCCGTTCAACTGCTCTTATATGTCCTTTACTGTCTCTAACAGAGTTACAATGCCATCGGCAAACCTCCAAGTTTTGTTTCTTCTCCTTGGACTTTAATTCCTACACCAATTTTTTTTCTTTTGTTTCCTTTACTACTTATTCAGTGTACAGATTGAAAAAGATGGGAGACAGGCTACAACCCCGTCTCACACCCTTCTTAACCACTGCTTCCCTTTCCTGCCCTCGACTCTTATAACTTAAATCTAGTGGCTATAGAAGTTGTAAATAGCCTTTCGCACCTGTATCGTCAGAATTTCAAAGAGAGTATTCCAGTGAACGTTGTCAAAAGCTTCCTCTAACTCTACAAGTGTTGCAAACGTAGGTTTGCCTTTCTTTAACCTACCTTTAAGATACGACGTAGGGACGGTATCGCCTCGCGTGTTCCTACATTTCTGCGGAATCCAAACTGTTCTTCACCGAGATCGGCTTCTACAAGCTTTTCCGTTAGTCTGTAAAGAATCATTGTTAGTATTTTGCAACCATGACGTATTAACCTGGGAGATCGGCTACATTCACACCTGTCAACATCGGCTTTTTTTGGAGCAGAAATCATTACATTCTTCTTAAAGTAAATTATGAGTATACCAATGGGATATTTGTCATCAGAGAGTCCTTAATTGCCGCCCGAATTGTTACTTAATTATTTCTAGTTGCCTCATCCTTTGTTTTCGTCCGTGAGCGGCCGATCACGCGCTCGGCAGGACACGGGGCGCTCACGGTTGGAAAACAGAGCACTTTTTTTTTATATGACAATTGTTTGTAGCTGTTCTGAATAGCTACGGAATTAAGCCAGCGATTTCTGTTACCTCATCTACTACGCAATTCTTTCATTTCACAGTACACCGAATATTTCTTGATGTTACCTATTAGCTCGTATCGTCTCTGTCCTTCGACGTTTCGCCCAGTCGCTGTTCCTTCAGTAGCACAAACACGTTTTCCACGGACCGATAACAGTCACAGTTCTTTGCTAACTTCCTTAACATGTTCAATATTACCCCATGATTCATAATCACATCGTCCGGCAAAATACCCAGTACTGTTACCTCACAAAATCCATAACCACCAGTAGCGTGTATGTTCAATAACCATACTTCTAGATGTTTAAAGAAAGTTTACTTGTTATTGATAATATCGGGTATTTCATATTCTCTCTCATCGTAATCTATTTCGTCTACTGACATCAATGATGCTTCGCTCAACAATGAAGAAGGCATTAGGAAGTGATACGTAGCACCAAGGTCACCACATCTATAGTGAAGTCGAACAATCTTTGTATTGACCACCATCTTCTTTCTACTGTTTTAACAAAAAAAACATGTTGTAAGTATTCTTCATAAATTTATAAACAGTGGGCAGCATAATCCAGAAAGCCACAGTAATGAACGAAAGGGAATAGGACAAATGGTGACAGCCAATTCGGATGAATTGCGTGATTATTTACATTATTATGTGACAGAAACTGACCAAACAGCCACCGAACTTGCCGCAGTGGTAACACCGGTTCCCCTCAGATCACCGAAGTTAAGCGCCGTCGGGCTGCGCTAGCGCTCGGATAGGTGACCATCCGGTCTGCCAAGCGTTGTTGACAAGTGGGGTGCACTCAGCCCTTGTGAAGCACACTGAGGAGCTATTTGATTGAGAACTAGCGGCTCGCGTCACGTAAAACTGACATACGGTCAGCTGCTATACACAGAACTTGGCAAAATTTCGGATTTGTAAGTTAACATTAAACTGTACACTGCTGTATTGTTTCCGTTTGCTGTGAGTGAATGATGTGAGAGAGAAAGAAGATACTAGTGTTCACGCTTGGGATGCATAAGAGAGAATTATTGAAAAACACTGCAGTTGAATTTGATTTTGGGATTCCAACCGTACCAAATCGGACGTACAGCATGACGGGACGCTCAGACATAGATGCTAATGACGTAAATGGCTGCAGAAGAACAGTAATGTTCCTGAACAGTATGTTTCCTGATGCCGAAATTGTTCTGTTTGTTCGTCTGTTGACATTGAGAATAGTGAAGTGGTATAGGTGACGACAACAGCGATAAATTTGAAGACATTATGACCCATATAGAGGCAACAATGCGAATGGACAAAATAGTGATTTGTATGTAAAACCAGGGGGAAACAACTTCGTCCAATTATTAATGTTGAAATGCCTATGTGTTTGTGCTGAACATAAAGAACATAAGAAACTGGCTAAAAAGGAACTTACTGATTGTTTCAGTAAGATTGAATGTGTTTTTCTATATCTGGTCAATATTTGTATGAAAATACTATATAATTCGTGTCTTTACATGAAATTAAATATTATATCCTGTATGCTTAATGATGGGTAGTATAGCTAGGCCGGTTCGAACACAGGCTGCAGTGCTGCTAGGTTGTCTCACTCCCCACTGTGACTTCACATGCTGTTTCATATTTCCCCTCTCCCCCTCCCATTCCAGTTCCCTTTGTGTGAAATGGTTGGAAATTCAAAAATCGACGAGAATTTTTTTTAAAAGTAAATATAGTAGCTCAATTGTCCTATATATAATATTGAAGTCCAAAATGGCGGACCTAATCCAGTTCTCTTAAGTGTAAAATGATGGCAAAACCAAGATGGGAAATTACGCTACTGATGAAAATTGGACATCGCGAAAGTAGGTCACTGTAATATAAAATTTGGTGGACCTAGGAACACGAGAACGGGCTCCATGACGTCACTATTCAAGGCAGCTCACCAGGGAATGAGAGCACAGGCTCTGTGATGTCGGGAAGCAAGATGGCGATCGAAGTTGGTGGACTTTCCTTGACTTTTGACACAAATATAAGATGTCACAATGAAAAATGCCTGGCCTGAAGATACGAGCAAATGTTGCGTGGTTGCCAGGCAGTTTGTGCTATGTTTAAGATGGCGAGAAATCCACTTAGCCTAAGCTTAAAATGTCGGGAAGCCCTTCGCTTGTAAGAGCTAGACGACTTATCGTTACTTTAAAACTATATAGTTACCTTGTGCAGCCAATATTGTTGTGAAACATTCGTCGCTGTTGTGTGTGGTAGGATAGGAACAGGAGAGGTCTGCACTTGCGTCCACATTGTCCATATTTACACAAATACCGCGCCATATGGGTGTTTTGAGTGGCAGACATCCATAGGATGAGGCTTCCTACGTCCAGGCGCCACCACTCCACCAGGCACCCGTTCTGCGCAGAGCTATGCCGCCACCACCACCGTCACTGACAGAGGTCATGCCTTATTCTGTCACTCTCTTCTGAATAACCCTGTTGCCCAGTGGCAAGGAGCACCCAGCATGGTGCTACAGAGAGGATGCTTTCACCTGCAATCAGTCAGAAATATGGCCAGTAGTTTATCACATACTGAACGCTACAGATAGTGTGCCCACCACCACAGCTGACTACATTTTTTTACACTTATCCCTACTCCAGTTTTAGAAATGTCTGGTATTCTATTGTTCTGAGCGGAAAGAGCAGATGCCTCTATCGTTGCACATGGGGTCTGGTGTCACAAATCTGGTATGATATTTCATATTTCATTCTTGCGTGGACAGCGTGGAACTCTACCGAACGCTGATCAAAAAGGAACATGGTATCAACATAGACACCTGGATCCACCATCAACTGCGGACATGAACAGGAACGCTACAACACAGTTTGTCACTGGACAGTTCATTCAAATCATTTCAGTTCATGCAAAAAGTACTGAACGTCGATCCTTTTAACATAATAAAAAATGTCTTTGTGCTCCAAGTGCAACTACAGAGCGTTCAGTCACACTCATACGTTAAAAATAATCGAATAATCCTTATAATAGATACTTTCAACATAGACAGTTGCAACTACCACCAACCGGGTAGTGAACGAAAAGAATAAGTTTACTCACCTTTAAGGACAACGTGCTAGTTTTTAAGAACTCCTAAAAACATCCTTAAATTCGGTGAGATATCGATATTTTGATCATGTGCTAACATCTCGAAACTATCAGACACTGACTAGAAGTCAGGAAACACAGTATCTACTGGTTTGTACGTCTCGTGAAGGAACAGAGTGTGAGCAGATGAACATAATTTCATTGTTTATGGAATGCATGCTGATACTCTTTGCTAATGAAATTGTGTGGAGGAAATATGGGGCTCACAATAGCTGTAGCGCACAATACCGTAAGCTGC
Organism: Schistocerca cancellata; assembly: GCF_023864275.1. Lineage (NCBI taxonomy): Eukaryota > Metazoa > Arthropoda > Insecta > Orthoptera > Acrididae > Schistocerca > Schistocerca cancellata. Next base: position 534,065,078 of record NC_064628.1, on the reverse strand, counting down.
GATGACTGCTGTCTGCGCCGCTCGCTGCTGACAAATAAGATAACTCTCGTTCTATCTGGATTGACCTTCGCCAATCAAACTCTCCCTATGCCTTGATGAAGTCAAGGATTCCTATTCGCCCCTAGTCTAACTATTGGTGTGGTACACTGCTCAGATAACCAGTCCACCGCGATGCCACTCAAAATTCGCTTGCAGGCATTTAACCGTTCACACCACACGATAAGTGTGTCGGCCAACACAGTGAACAACACTTAATCGCAAGGACTCAATATAGAATAAACTTTGATTTGCTCTCAACAGAGTTGCTCTCCCAGTGAAGTACTGAGGAGAGACTTGTTCCTCGCTCCAAGAGTGACAACGGAACGGCGCCTCTCCACCCCAGACATGAAGGGCTATATCTTTCGGTCTCTTTCATTATTCCTTCAGCTCAAGGCATCAGAAACATCGTCTGCCAATCAGCATTGCTCTTCTAAAACGGGAGAATGACGTTTCGTTTAAGGCGACCAATCTGGAAACCTGTAGCATTGGCGTTTGGCGTTTGCTGTCTCCCTGTGACAATCACTGAAACTGCGTGCTATGTGTATAGAATGCGTAGGCTGGCCACCCCCACACAATGTAGTGGAATTTGCTTTTAAGCCGAACATGGGGTTGTTCCCCCCTTTCACTCGGGCCCACGCTGTCCGCTACATGGGCGGTTACTGGCCGACATAGGCTGGATCGTCCTCTGAAGGGACCGGCGTCCCGTTGTGTGGTTTCTCTTCCGAACTAAAAGCTTCTGTGATTGTCATGTCTGGAATGTATATGTGTACGCCAGCCTCGAGTATTTCAACCCCGGTGCGCTTACTTGTTAATTGCATATCGTTTACATGAATTCATACAACATGGACATTATCTTACCGAGCTTGGGTTCAAATGAAGCGTCTTGATGTGTGGAATATGATTGTGAGGGCGAAATATGTAAGCAATGAAGGTCAGGAGACCATGACGTCTTACAATATTGTAGAGCTCTGTATAGGGAACTCTGAAAAACAGGCTATTATCAATACACAGGATATCATCATTCTTAGTTCTGAACTTGGCATTATGCTCATAACATTGTACATAAGTAATGAACACAGCAAAACACTAACCCACCCTCATCTCTTTCTCACAGCAAATGTGAGGAAATTGTAAGAGAAATGTACATATAGCTCTGACAGAATCTTTCCAGTCATGTCACTGACAAAGAACAGCTAAAGTTATGAAACTGAACAACCTACTTTGTCCAAACCGCCTACAAGTATATCAGATGTGGTGGAAAAGATTATTTTAGGAGTTTGATGCAACTTTTACAGTAGGATATTCCCTGGAATTCATCTATATGTAACAGCAAATCTCTACACCCAACAGCACACAATATTGCGTGCCACGAATGTTATGACTAAAGACTACCAATACAGTGAAATGTACACAAATTCATAGGATGATTGGGCCCTTTTACCACAGACATCCATCCTGCTCGAAGATAGAACACAATTTTTTATACCGGACCATGAATGTCCTACATGTCAGTGTAAATACGAAACTGGTGTAGGCATAAAACATTTCCACAGTATTTCTAAATCAGTTTTGTAACATTGGTCTTCTGGGTTCACATATATACATTAGCTCACACCAGCTCCCAGTGAGATCTCACTTGTGACTGCTTATTTTATCAATCCGCAGCAAAACCTCATTACTAGTTTGTGTGACACAGAAATACGTATATTCCACAGTAGTTAGACCCTGAAACATTTCAGTTGAAGTTTTGAAATATTTTATATGAAGTGAGGATACGGCAGGAAACTGATCAAAGGACAATACATTACATTTCTTTTGATACATCTCCATCTTACAGAAAAAACTGGAACAGACAAACTGTATTGAAGTAATTAAAACTGTAAAAAGTTGTCCTAAAACTGCAACAAATTACCCCAAAACTGTAACAGCTTGCCTGAAAACTTTAAATGAGGTGATTGATGTGAGTGCAGTCTGCATGTTGAGCAATCCAAGATGATGTTCCCGAGTATGACAGTCTGCATGGTGCTAAATTTAGCATTTAAGAAGTCGATCCAAAACGGACGGCCATGATGTCATCATTGCCGTCAGAACCAATATGGCGGAGGTGGGAGTATGGGTGCAGCCTGTAGTGTTGACAGTCTAAAATAGTTGTTCCAGTTTCTTGGGGCACTGCAGTTGTCTACCACTACCACTCATCTACAGTGTCAAGGTTCACTAGCTATAAAGTGGACCTTCCACTCCTGTACACCATAGTGAAAGGTTGACCATCAACTTGAAGTGCCATCAGAGATCTACCATCACCTGGCAAAAAAAGATTTGAGTCGCACATTTGAAAGTAAGAGCCAACCCATTCCTCTCTAAGTTTTTCTTACTATTCATTCTGTGTGTATATGTCTGTGTTTTTCGTGGTTCTATTTCATTTATTTCTTATCACAACAGTTCGCTGATGGAGATGATGCAATGCCTGATACAGGTGAGCAGCAGCAGAAATCAAGCCAACATGCAGACACACACCCAGATGCAGCTTTTAATACATTGGAATGGAATTCGAGTCAGCATGCGAAACTGTTTCTAGACTGAGTTTATACTGTATCCGTTAGTTGTATCAGTAAGTCAGCAAGCAGAGAAGTTGTCTGATGCAGCACCTGATATATCAGAGCACGATAATAAATTGTTTCCAGATTTTGCGTTTCCAGTAAACCCTGTTCCTTCATCACTCATCGAGCCTTAGTTAAATCGATTCAGAATCTTGTTGTTTAACATTACTTATCGAATGACATCCAATTTATTGAAGCATGTTAATGTTGTTTAGCAACTCACATAGGCTGTGCGAGTCATGTAGAGTGATTAGTAGCTGTTCGTTGGATGTATATACTAATCAGTCTACATAACCGCCATACTGCTGCAGACAATTAACATATGTACCATCTGAAGATGAATCGCTAAAAGAACATAACAAAAGGTGACTGGCTGCAGTAATTTCAAGAAACCTTTGTTTATCACAGTCGCAGTGTTCCTAGTCCATAATAAAAAATTGTTTCGAAGTTATAGCAGAAGTACAGAGTGTTCAGTGTGTACATTAGTGCAGTTCAGTAATATGAAGTGGCATCGACAGTGCCAAATACATCGACGATTGCATGACAACCATCTGCACTCTAGTCACTCAAAACATCATTATCTTCATCAGCAACAGTGCATCCACCAACGATATATTTGGGGGGTTGGTGGATGCACTGTTGTGTGACACAATCATCGTGAGGTGCGGAATTGATAGTCAATTGTAATGTGCACAACTATGTCTGCACTGGATAAAGGCTCATAGTAAACATAAGAGATCAGGATGACATTCATCCCACGATATCATTAGGAATCAAAGGAAATGGGTCAGTACCAAAGCAGGACATAGCACCTAGCCAGCACTCATTGTACCCTAAAGGTATGTAAACGACTGGAAGAGGAAAGGACAATTTTGGGTCTAGAAGAGAGAGAGAAAGGAAGGGAATGTAATAATGGTACATGCAAAATCACTTGATAATTATAGGACGTAAGGTCCGCCACATAATTTTGTAATTATTTAATAAAATGTTCACATTACAGTTAAATAAAACAGAAACATACTGATGATGCCACGTTGGTGCTGAAACATGTTTGGAACTTGGAAAAAAACAGTGCTTTGCATAACTGGCGGACCTTACAAGCCTATAGTTTTAACCGCAAACACGGTAAACACAAGGACCCGCAAATACAAATGATGAACATCAGTTGATAATACTGCCTTAAGTGAAAGATTGATAGTATGTTATATGACGATCAGTCTGGCTTTAAGAAATGTGAAAAAATCTCACAGTTAGTTCAGACCTTAAGGAAAAACTTTATACACTGATGGGGTCCGGTGACGGGTGGCTTGATCACTTCAAGGCAACAGCAATCCACTGTTGCAGAATTCGTGGAAGTCAAAACAGTCTTTGATCCCACACTTGTTTTATTTAGTTCAGTAACCAGTTTCGATCGTTATGACAATCATCAGACTGATCTATAAACGGAGTTTCATGTTTACAAGTAGGAACATTATGGCAAGATGTTGTCGTTGTTGTCGTTGTCTTCAGTCCAAAGACTGGTTTGATGCATCTCTCCGTGCTACTCTATCCTGAGTAAGCCTTTTCATCTCCGAGTAACTGCCGCAACCTCCATCCCTCTACATCTGCTTTACATCATGCATCTTCCAGTACTTAATTGGCGATCCCTCTCAGAACGTGCACTATCAACCGATCGCTTCTTCTGGTCAGCTTGTACCACAAATTTCTTTTCTCCCCAATTCTATTCAATACATCGTTAGTTACGTGACCTACCTATCTAATCTTCAGCTTTTTTCTGTAGGACCACGTTTCAAAAGCTTCTATTGACTTCTTGTCTACACAGTTTATCGTCCATTTTTTGCTTCCACACATGGCTACACTCCCTACAAATACTTTCACAAAAGACTTGCTGATACTTAAATCTATACTCGATTTTAAGAATCTTCTCTTCATCAGAAACGCTTTCTTTCCATTGCCAGTCTACATTTTCTATCCGCTCCACTTCGGCAATCATCAGTTATTTGGCTGCCCAAATAGCAAAACTCATCTACTGCTTTAAGTGTCTCATTTTCCAGTCTAATTCCCTCAACATCACCTACTTTAATTCGACTACATTCCATTACCCTCGTTTTGCTTTTGTTTATGTTCATCTTGTATCCTCATTTCACGACACTCTCCATTGTGTTCAACTGCTCTTCCAAGTCCTTAGCTGTCTCTGACAGAATTACAGTGTCACCGGCTCGTCGGAAAACTTAAAAGTTTTTATTTCTCCTCTCTGGGCTTTAATTCATACTCCAAATTTTTCTTTGGTTTCCTTTACTACTTGCTCAATATACAGAATGAATAACATTGGGGACAGTCTACAACACTGTCTAATTTCCTTCTCAACCACAGGTTCCCCTTCGTGCCCCTCGACTCTTATTACTGCCATCTGGTTTCTGTATAAATTGTAAATAGCCTTTCGATCCATGAATTTTAAACCTGCCAACTTTAGAATGTGAAAGAGAGTATTCCATCCAACATTGTTAAACCTTTCTCTAAATATAAATATGCTATAAACGTTTGTTTGTCTTTCCTTAACCTGTCTGTATGAGAAGTCGTAGGGTCAGTATTGCCTCGCGTGTTCCTACATTTCTCTGAAATCCAAACTGATCTTCCCCGAGGTCAGCTTCTACCAGCTTTTCCATTCCCTTGTAAGGAATTCGTTTTATTATTTTGCAACCGTGACTTAATAAGCTGATTGTTCGGTAATTTTCACACCTGTCAGCACCTGTTTTCTTTGGAATTGGAATTATATCCTTCTTGAAGTCTGAGAGTATTTCGCCTGTCTCACACGTCTTGCTACCCAAATGGAGGAGTTTTGTCATGGCTGGCTCTCCCAAGGCTATCAGTAATTCCAACGTAATGTTGTCAACTCCTGGCGCCTTGTTTCGACTTAGGTCTTTCAGTGCTCTGACAAATACTTCACGCAGTATAATATCTCTCATCTCATCTTCATCTACGTCCTCTTCCATTTCCATAGTATTGCCCTCAAGTATAGACTCTCTGTGTACTCCTTCCATCTTTCTGCTTTCCCTTCTTTGCTTAGGAGTGGTTTGCCATATGAGACCTTGATATTAATACAGGTGGTTCTCTTTTCTCGAAAGGTCTCTTTAATTATCTTGTAGTTGGCATCTATCTCTTCCCAAGTGATATACGCTTATAATCCTTAAATTTGTGCTCTAGCCATTCCTCCTCAGCTATTTTGAACCTCCTGTCAATCTCATTTTTAAGACGTTTCTATTCCCTTTTGCCTGCTTTATTTACTGCATTTTTATATTTTCTCCTTTCATCAATTGAATTCAACATCTCTTTTGTTACTCAAGGGTTTCTACTAGCCCTTGTCTTTTTACATTCTTGATCCTCATCTGCCTTCACTATTACATCTCTCAAAGCTAGCCATCCTTCTTTTACTTATTCCTTTCCCCTGTTCTTGTCAATCGTTCCCTAATGCTCCATCTGAAACTCTCTACAATATCTGGTTCTTTCTGTTTATGCAGATCCCATCTCCTTAATTTTCTATATTTCTGCAGTTTCTTCATTTAAATCTACAGTTCATAACCAAGAAATTGTGGTCAGAGCCCACGTCTGTCCCTAAAAATGTGTTACGATTTAAAGCTGGTTCCGAAATCTCTGTCTTAGCGTTATATAATCCGTCTGAACTCTTCCAGTGTCTCCAGGTCTCTTCCACGTATGCAACAGTCTTTCATTTTTCTGAAAACAAGTGGTAGCTTTGATAAAATTGTGCTCTAAGCAAAATTCTATCAGGTGGCTTCTTCTTTCAATCCTTTCCCTCGGTCCATGTTCACCTAGTATTTTTCCTTTTGTTCCTTTTCCTACTATCGAATTCCAGTTCCCCATGACTATTAAATTTTCGTCTCCCGTAACTATTTGTACAATTTCTTTTATCCTGTCATAGATTTCTTCAATCTCTTCATCACCTGCGGAGCTAGTTGGCATATAAACTTGCACTACGGTGGTCGTGGGCTTCGTTTCTGTTTTGGCTATAATAATGCACTCTGTTGTTCATAGCAGCTTATCCACGTACCTATTTCTTATTTATTATTAAACCTAGTCCTACATTACCCCATTTGACTTTGTATTTATAACCCTATATTCGCCAGACGAGGAGTCCTGTTCCTCCTGCCAACGAACGTTACTAACTTGTACTATACCTAACTTGTCCATTTCCTTTCTTGAATTTTCTAACCTGCCTGCCTGATTAAGGGATCTGACATTCCACGATCCGATACGTAGAACGCCAGTTTTATTTCTCGTGATAATGACGCCGTCCTGAGTATTCCCTGCCCGGAGATAGGAATGGCTGACTACTTCACCTCCGGAATATTCTACCCAAGAGGGTGCCATCGTCATTTAGCCATAGAGTAGAGCTGCATGTCCTCGGGAAAAATTACGGCTGTAGTTTCCCTTGCTTTCAGCCGTTCACAGTACAAGCAGAGCAAGGACATTTTGTATGATGTTATTATAAGGCCATATCAGTCAATCATTCAGACTGTTCGCCTCCAACTACCGAAAATGCTGCTGCCCCTCATCAGAAACCACACATCAGTCTCACCTTTTAACAGGTACCCTTCCGTTGTGGTTACTCCTACGCTGAGGCATGCAAGTCTCCCCATAAATGGCAAGGTCCATCGTTCATGGTAAGTTACCAACAGTAAAATTAGTAACATTGACTCATATTATCTGATACCATCAGATAATGTGAATAACGCTTCTAATTATAATGTTTTAACCTATCATAATGCTCGCATAGCTTGCAGATTCATTTAGGTCAGTTCAGTTGCGATCATAACAATCGAAGCTGATTATTGACCTGAATGAAACTAATTTTTGATCAAAGACTGCTCTGGTTTTGACTTATTTTTATAGGAGTTGTCAGCCTAGAAAAATCGTCTGACAAGTAAAATAGTAAGGGGACTTCGAAACTATCACGGAAATATGAGAAAGCCATATGAAAAGACGGGTAATATACAATATCTACAAGAACCAGAGAGGAAAAGAAATAATGGAGAAAAAAGAACAAAATCTTAGATTAGGAAGGGTGTAAGACAGCAGTGGGCTGCAGATTCCTCGACTTGCGCCATAGGGTGGTGGGGTTTCGGGTTCCGTTGGATAGGTCAAGAGTCCACTACACGCAGCAGGCGGCTACCGGGTAGCAGGGGTTGTGTGGCGTGTACTGGGCGGTTTTTTAGGTTAGATGGCCTCGGACAAGTACAGAAAGGGCAATTGCCTCAAAGGGTGCGGGGCAAAGTGAGGACATGCGGGGAACAAGCAGCAATCGGTATTGTAATTGTAAACTGTCGAAGCTGCATTGATAAACTACCTGAACTTCAAGCGCTGATAGAAAGCACCGAAGCTGAAATCGTTATAGGTACGGAAACCTGGCTGAAGCCAGAGATAAATTCTGCCGAAATTTTTACAAAGGCACAGAAGGTGTTTAGAAAGGATAGATTGCATGCAACCGGTGGTGGCATGTTTGTCGCTGTTAGTAGTAGTTTATCCTGTAGTGAAGTAGAAGTGGATAGTTTCTGTGAATTATTATCGGTGGAGGTTACACTCAACAACCGAGCTAGGTTAATAATTAGCTCCTTTTACCGACCTCCCGACTCAGCAGCATTAGTGGCAGAACACTGAGAGAAAATCTGGAATACATTTCACATAAATTTTCTCAGCATGTTATAGTCTTAGGTGGAGATTTCAATTTACCAGATATAGACTGGGACACTCAGATGTTTAGGACGGGTGGTAGGGACAGAGCATCGAGTGACATTATACTGAGTGCACTATCCGAAAATTACCTCGAGCAATTAAACAGAGAACCGACTCGTGGAGATAACATCTTGGACCTACTGATAACCAACAGACCCGGACTTTTCGACCCTGTAAGCGCAGAACAGGGAATCAGTGATCATAAGGCCGTTGCAGCATCCCTGAATATGGAAGTAAATAGGAATATAAAAAAAGGGAGAAAGGTTTATCAGTTTAGCAAGAGTAATAGAAGGCAGATTTCAGACTACCTAACAGATCAAAACGAAAATTTCTGTTCCGACACTGACAATGTTGAGTGGTTATGGAAAAAGTTCAAGGCAATCGTAAAATGCGTTTTAGACAGGTACGTGCGAGTAAAACTGTGAGGGACGGGAAAAACCCACCGTGGTTCAACAACAAAGTTAGGAAACTACTGCGAAAGCAAAGAGAGCTTCACTGCAAGTTTAAACGCAGCCTAAACCTCTCAGACAAACAGAAGCTAAATTATGTCAAACTTAGCGTAAGAAGGGCTATGCGTGAAGCGTTCAGTGAATTCGAAAGTAAAATTCTATGTACCGACTTGACAGAAAATCCTAGGAAATTTTGGTCTTACGTTAAATCAGTAAGTGGCTCGAAACAGCATATCCAGACACTCTGGGATGATGACGGCATTGAAACAGAGGATGACACGCGTAAAACTGAAATACTAAACACCTTTTTCCAAAGCTGTTTCACAGAGGAAGACCGCACTGCAGTTCCTTCTCTAAATCCTCGCACAAACGAAAAAATGGCTGACAACGAAATAAGTGTCCAAAGAATAGAAAAGCAACTGAAATCACTCAACAGAGGAAAGTCCACTGGACCTGACGGGATACCAATTCGATTCTACACAGAGTACGCGCAAGTCTCTAGAGGAATGGAAGGTTCCAGATGATTGGAAAAGAGCACAGGTAGTCGCAGTTTTCAAGAAGGGTCGTCGAGCAGATGCGCAAAACTATAGACCTATATGACTTCGATCTTCTAACAGCCGTGTACCGCAAGTCTCTAGAGGAATGGAAGGTTCCAGATGATTGGAAAAGAGCACAGGTAGTCGCAGTTTTCAAGAAGGGTCGTCGAGCAGATGCGCAAAACTATAGACCTATATGACTTCGATCTGTTGTAGAATTTTAGAACATCTTTTTGGTCGCGTATCATGTCATTTCTGGAAATCCAGAATCTACTCTGTAGGAATCAACATGGATTCCGGAAACAGCGATTGCATGAGACCCAACTCGCCTTATTTTTTCATGAGTCCCAGAAAATATTAGATACAGGCTCCCAGTAGATGCCGTTTTCCTTGACTTCCGGAAGGAGTTCGATGCAGTTCCGCACTGTCGCCTGATAAACAAAGTAAGAGCCTATGGAATATCAGACCAGCTGTGTGGCTGGATTGAAGAGTTTTTAGCAAACAGAACACAGCATGTTGTTCTCAATGCAGAGACTTCTACAGACGTTAAAGTAACCTCTGGCGTGCCACAGGGGAGTGCTATTTTCACAATATATATAAGTGACCTAGTAGATAGTGTCGGAAGTTCCATGCGGCTTTTCGAGGATGATGCTCTAGTATACAGAGAAGTTGCAGCATTAGAAAATTGCAGCGAAATCCAGGAAGATCTGCAAAGGATAAGCACTTGGTGCAGGGAGTGGCAACTGACCCTTAACATAGACAAATGTAATGTATTGCGAATACATAGAAAGAAGGATCCTTTATTGTATACTGGTAGCAGTTACTTCCGTAAAATATCTGGGAGTATGCGTGTGGAACGATTTGAAGTGGAATGATCATATAAAATTAATTGTTGGTAATCCGGGTGCCAGGTTGAGAATCATTGGAAGAGTCCTTAGAAAATGTAGTCCATCAACAAAGGAGGTGGCTTACAAAACACTCGTTCGACCTATACTTGAGTATTGCTCATCAGTGTGGGATCCGTACCAGGTCGGGTTGACAGAGGAGATAGAGGAGATCCAAAGAAGAGCGGTGATTTTCGTCACAGGGTTATTTGGTAAGCGTGGTAGCGTTACGGAGATGTTTAGCAAACTCAAGTGGCAGACTCTGCAAGAGAGGCGCTCTGCATCGCGGTGTAGCTTGCTGTCCAGGTTTCGAGAGGGTGCGTTTCTGGATGAGGTATCGAATATATTGCTTCCCCCTACTTATACCTCCCGAGAAGATCACGAATGTAAAATTAGAGAGATTCGAGTGCGCACGGAGGCCTTCCGGCAGTCGTTCTTTCCGCGAACCATACGCGACGGGAACAGGAAAGGGAGGTAATGACAGTGGCACGTAAAGTGCCCTCCGCCACACACCGTTGGGTGGCTTACGGAGTATAAATGTAGATGTAGATGTAGATGTAACCTTAGGCCCCTGCTGTTCAGTCTATACATCGTAGAAGCAGCTATGGAAATAAAAAAAAGTTCATTACAATGGCATTACAATTCTGGGTAAAATGATGACAGTGATAAGATTTGCTGATGAGATTGCTTAGCACCAGTGAAAGTGAGAAAGATTTGCAGGACCTGCTGAATGGAATGAACAGTCAGGTGAGTACACACTATGGACTTAATGTAAACTGAAGAAAGGCAGAAGTAATGAGGAATAATAGGAATGAGATTAACTATAAACTTCACACAAGAACCAGGGTCTATGAAGTAGAAAAAGTAAAGGAATATTACTACCTCAGAAGCAAAATAGTATGTGAAGGATGGAGCAAAGAGCACTTAAAAACCTAGGTAGCATAGGCAAGATTTTTAAACAAAACTGTACTGACATTTTACATCTTTATTCTTGATGTCTACATATTTATTTCTCAACATAGTCAGCCAGGTGCCGAACAGTTTTCTCCCAGCAAGAGATCAGCTCGTGGATACCGCAACTGTAGAATGTTCGACTTTGTTGACGGGGTGACAACCTCACCTTTCCACCCACCGTTTCATCAGAATTAAACTGGAGTCCTCGAACGTGTTCTTTAAGTTTTGGAAACAGATGAAAATCGCATGGGGCCAAGTCTGGGTTGTATGGAGGATGATCGACGACGTGAAATCATGGCGTATCACTGTTGCAGATGTCGCAACGCTCTTGTATGGTCTGACATTGCGATGCTGAATGCGAGCGTGCTCCACGTGTGGACAAATTGTTATCTCGCTAGAAACTCGATTAAAGCACGCTGTTCTGAGCCCTCTAGCGTCATAAGGTTGCGGCTTGCGTCAGCGAAGCAGAAAAATCGCTTGAATAATATGCACGACATATTAATAACTCAATCAATATTGAGAACAGAATAAAGAATTCAGCACACCTTTGTATATGTTACGTCCTAGGGCACGGCACTCCCACCATTTAGTAGCTGTCAAAATCTCCATTAGTGCCACCTGGAACATGATTTCCATGCACGTAAATAACTTAAGAATCTCATAGTACGAGTAATCTGTTGAAAGTCTATATGTCCTGATTAACAGTACGTTAGTACAACTGGTGTTTAACGACGCCATTTCGTTTTAAACTTTCAATGTGTGTTTACTGTAGAAGAGATTCATACATTTCACATCCTAAACCTAAGCAGGAGCATTAAGGATCGAGTCAAAAGTAGGCAATAACACTGTTAGTGATCAAGACATTTATGTACTTTATTGAGCACGAATAACAATGTAGTTCTTGTCAAAACGTCAAAATCTTTCTCCTTTCTCACGTCCTTTGTACCTATCGCCAATAAGCACTTCCTATGCTAGAGCCGGTATAGAAGCTACCAACATCAAGGAAACGGAACATGGACCTGACTTCACGTAATTTTTATGGTGAAATTAGGTATCACCAGCAGCAGCTGGGGCCACGGGCTTCCAGGCAGTCTCTCGAGGCAGTTACTGTTGATACTGTTAACTGAAATGACAGTGGTAGTGAGTGTAGTCACATGTGTTCGCTGATAAACCGTTTTGTGTACTGAAGATGCTGTGACACTACAACATTATCCCGAAAACGTTTTTCTTCTCTTTAGATACAAGTGTACCACTAGAAAGACCTTTTTTCACCAACATCTGGAATATATGATGTGCTTCCAGGTGTTCTGCTGTCCTGTTCAGACACAGTGAGTTTTCCTGTCATGTGTAGTCGCTTCCTGGATTCCTGACTGTCTGTTTGGAGTCCAGGCGTTGATGACACACAACAGAAAAACTCGCAGCACCTGACGACGGCTGTGTCCATCGTAAAAAAAATGCACAAAATGGAAGCAACAGCTAGACAGAACTCAACGGAGTACACCATTAGTCAATAACGCCGAGGAAACCTCAGAGGTCACATTTGCAGTTCATTCGATCTGAGGCATTTTCAGCGTCATTATACGATGTTTGATGTGACGGCGATAGACGTATTCAGTGATAAGGGAGGAAGTAAACCCATCAACTTGCGATGGGGTACACAGCTCTGAGTTCAACTGAATCGAAAGTTATAAAGGTATAAGAGAAGGTTTCCCATTCACCCTTTGTTTGCTGACGAGATGGCTTCAAATGGTTCAAATGGCTCTGAGCACTATGGGACTTAACTTCTTAGGTCATCAGTCCCCTAGAACTCAGAAACACTTAAAACTAACTAACCTAAGGACACCACACACATCCATACCCGAGGCAGGATTCGAACCTGCGACCGTAGCGGTCACGCGGCTCCAGACTGTAGCGCCTAGAACCGCTCGGCCGGCCGGCCTGACGAGATGAAACAGGGTCACAGTCCTCTGACTGGTTTTATCCGGCCCGCTACGGATTCCGCAACTTAACCATTGTTTCATCTCAGAGTAGCACTTGCATCCTAGGTCCTCAATTACTTGCTGGATGTATCGCAATCTGTCTTCCTCTACAGTGTTTACTCCCCCTTAGTACCGTGGAAGTCATTTCCTGATGTCTTGACAGTTGTCCAATCATCATCTCCCTTCTTCTTGTCAGTGTTTTCCATATATATTTAGGTCGTCGATTCCCCGGAGAACCTCCTCATTCCTTACATTGGCCATGCACCTAATTTTCAACATTCTTCTGTAGCATCAAATCTCAAATACTTCTATTCTTTTCTGTTCCAGTTTTCCCTCAGTCCACACCTCACTGCCACACAATGCTGTACTCCAAACGCACATGATCAGAAATTTCTTCCTCAAATTAAGACCGATGTTATATTCTACTAGACGTCTGTTCGTCAGGTATGGCTACTTGCACACACACCTATTTTGGACGGCCGGTAAAATATCGACCATTCACTACTGGAATGTGGAGAGGATTGGAGCTTGTACATTGGCCGACCACGAACCAGCACGTGGAAAAAAAGAAAAAGAGAAACGGTAAGCAGCCGGCCGTTAACACTGTAGACCATCGGTGTCGGGCCGGCCCCGGGAATACAGTGGCGCACGTGTTCGAATCGCTGCCTGCACACTCATAGATTGTTTATTGGCCGTCCTCCCTCCTCAGTCCAAGCTGTGCCTTCTTATGATGATGTCGACTTGGCGCGTATAGGACTAAAATACACTGGAGAACCAAAGGAACTGGTATACCTGCCTAATATCATGTAAGGCGCCCACGAGCACACAGAAGTGCCGCAAAACGACGTGGCATGTACTCGACTAATGTCTGAAGTACTGCTGAATGGTACTGATACCATGAATCCTGCAGGGCTCTTCATAAACGCATAAGAGTACAAAGGGGTGGAGATCTTAACTGAGCGACACGTTGCAAGGCATCCCAGATATCCTCAAAAATGTTCATGTCTGGGGAGACTGGTGGCCAGCGGAAGTGTTTAAACTCAGAGGAGTGTTCCTGGAGCCACTCTGTAGCAATTTTGGACGTGTGGGGTGTCGCATTGACCAGCTGGAATTGCCCAAGTCCGTCGGAATGCACAATGGACATGAACGGATGCGGGTAATCAGACAGGATGCTTACGTCCGTGTCACCTATCGGAGTCGTGTATAGATGTATTAGGAGGCACATACCTCTCCATCTGCACGCGCCCTACACCATTACAGAGCCTCCACCGGCTTTAACAGTCTCCTACCGATATGCTGGTTCCATGGATTCATGAGGTTGTCTCCATACTCCTACACGTCCATTCGCTCGATACAATCTAAAACGAGACTCTTCCTACCAGGCAAAATGTTTCCAGTCATCAACAGCATAATGTCGGATGTTGATGGGCCTACGCGACGCGTAAAGCTTTCCGTCGCAAGGGTACACGAGTGGGCTTTCGGCACCGAAAATCCACATCGATGACGTTTCTTTGAATTGCTCCACGTGGGCACTTGTTGATGGCCAACATTGAAGTGGGTAGCAATTTGCGGAAGGGTTGCACTTCTGTCACGTAGAACGATTCTCTTTAGTCGTCGTTGGTCCCGTTCTTGCAGGACCTTTTTCCGGCCCCATCGATGTCCGAGATTTGATAGTTTACCGGATTCCTGATATTCACTTTACACTGGTGATATGGTCGAACGGGAAAATCCCCACTTCTTCGCTGCCTCGGAGATGCTGTATCCCACACATCGTGCACCGACTATAGCACCACGTTCAAATCTTGGTAACCTGGCATTGTAGTAGCAGTAACCGATCTAGCAACTGTGCCAGACACTCGTCTTACATAGGCGTTGCCGACGGCTGCGCAGTATTTTGCCTGTTTACGTATCGCTGTATTTGAATACGCATGCCAATACCAGTTTCTTCGGCGCTTCAGTAAAAAACGTAGTGTTTCGGCATTGAGTTCTGTATACGTTTGCAATGGATTACCAGATAGAAAATCATATATTTACTTCGCTTATGGAAGCAAGACCAGTTTTTTGGGGCAAAACTTTGGACAAGTTTAAAGATAGAAATGCGCCTGGCGTTGCATGGAGACAAGTCTGCTGCGAACTGTATGAGAATTTCGTGTAAATGGAGAGCAAAGGAAAAAAATACATTAGGTAAGTAGCATGCTATGTGTCATACTTTACTAGTTCTTTAAATCATATCTACAATATTTGTCATAAAATATAATCACGCCTAAAAACAATGCTGTAAAAGATTTATTAATAATAGTCACCTGTAACTTAAATATCGTTTACAGTATAAATATTGGAGTTCTAACCCTACTTGCTGTGCACACATATTCAACAAATAGTTAACATCGCGGCTAAGTTATACGCGAGTCAGGAGGCCCTTAACTCACTACTGCAATTATCAAGAGTAATTTAGCTTTCATATTACTCATATCTTACTCATTTGCCAGAGAACAGCCCCAATACTTGACACAAAATATTTGCTTAGTATGTTTCGGACATTGTTAGCTTAAAACCATCTCGTGCTGTGGGCTCTCTTGGCAAATCTTCCAGTCCAAGGCTTGTTGCAGTTTTCTCTGACAAATACCCATCAAGGTCATGAGCAAAATTGTGAATAACAATACACGCTTTTACAATATCAATTTCTAAATCAAGATCTACGTTTATAGGTTTATCGAAGATACGCCATGCATTGTTTCAATATTCCAAAAGCACATTCGACATGACGCCAAGGTCTACACAAACGATAATTTAATATCCATTTTTCTCGTGTTAAATGTGTTCCATCGTATGACCGTATCAAACGTTAGTGAAGCCCAAATGTTTCATCTCTAACAAAGTTTTAGGGAACTTTTGGGGCTCATATTCCTGGTAAGAATTTTTCTTTGGTAATTGTAATGAGTTAGTCAATACCGATTTCCAAAGAGTAGACTGCCTGGAGACGGAGGGATCGCTATCTTTGCCAAAGTTTTCAACGTTAACATACACAAAACGGTATTTTGAATCTGCTGCTGCTATTAATACTACAGAGTAATAGTCTTTGCAGTTAAAATGCATTGATATACTTCTTGCTCAGCAAATTATGCGAACGTGCTTGCCTTCGACAGCACCTATGCAATGCGGAAAATTTGCATTCTTTATTTCGAAATCAGAAGCAATGGATTCAGACTTATCTTTGGAATGTTCAGGTATACATTCTCTCCTCATTACTGACCAAATAGTTTCGCATACTTACTTTATTATCTTCCTCGCAGTATAAATGCAATTTATCAAGTAGTAATGTAAGTGCACCCACTTGCAAGACAACTGGAAAGAAATTACCTGTTTCAATTTATCAGCAATATCCCATGGTAAATATGAAATAGTAGTGTAAGAATTTATGATATTGCTTTAGTTTTCTAATCCATCTACATTTCTACTCTTCAATGACATGCTGATAGTGCTCCTAACGTAAAGAGATCAAATTTACAATTAACTTATGCAATTATTATTTGATAATTCTGCCACAATTGGATTTCATTTGCAAGCCGGTTAATGCGCACTCGGATAATGGAGAGCAGACTGTAGTTTGTTTTTCATTGTTTCAAGAAAAGCAGTAACGAAAAGGTGGGGCAATCTTCGCGATGCATTTTCAGAATCAAAGAGAAAGCTGAAACAACGCAATAAAAGTCGAGCCGCTTCACCTAGCGTTAAGAAATACGTCTGCACTGACAAAATGAAGGTTTTGAATAAACTGTATCAGTTCAGATAAATTTCAGAAAGTTTAGAAGATAGTAGTGTTATCAGTGATGACGGTAATGCTGATGATGATCAGTCTCAACAATAACTTGTGCAGAAAATCGACACACATAAAGAAGGCAACAGCAACAAACCCAATACAGGGCACAGAAAAAGACGCTGCCCCTATGAAGTTGAACGAAAAATGATGAAAACCTTGGAACAACCAACACCCAGCGCCCAAATTCTTTTCTTCCAAGGACTTCTACATCACCTAAATTTCAAATGGGTGTTCCTGAATTAGTTTCAAAAATCAATGACGAAGAAAATACTCAGCCTCTACTACCGCAAACACATTTCTATTACTATCTGAAGTATTCCTTCCCACAGCCTCCATCGTTTCCCCATCCTCACCCATCATACTTAAACCAATTAAATCAAATAACTTCCAACCACTATTTCCCCAAACTCATCAATTCATCCATAAACCAAATCTTCACAGTTACTCCCATACAAATAACCAGCAAGCACGCTCTTCGAAAAGAAAGCCACTTGAGTCGCAGCGAAAACAAACCACCATACAGTTCTATCAACAATCTGGCTAATCTTTGGCAGAAACATCTCCAGATTATTACCCTGCAGAGAGCCATCTGCTATGGTGTCTACAGATAATTTGCTTTTTAGTAATAGAAAAAAATAAAGTTTATGATTATGGTAAGCTTCCAAAATGGACAGATGTGTTCTGAGTCCACTCATAGGCTGTATTTTTACTTTTATATGCACTTCACCCATGGTTTTTTAACTTTAGTGTACAGTAAATAACAAAAAATATGAATAAATAACTTGTTAGTTTATTTGTTCTCTATCATTTGTAGTGAGCGAGGTGGCGTAGTGTTTAGCTCACTGGACTCGCATTTGGATTGACGACGGTTCACACTCGCGTCTGGCCATCTTGACTTAGGTTTCCCGTGATTTCCCTAAAGCGCTTCAGACAAATGCCAGGATATTTCCTTTGAAAGGGCATGGCAGATTTACTTCCTCATCCTTACCTAATCGCCGGCCGGGGTGGCCGAGCGGTTCTAGGCGCTACAGTCTGGAACCATGCGGCCGCTACGGTCGCAGGATCGAATCCTGCCTTGGGCATGGGTGTGTGTGATACCTTTCGGTTCGTTAGGTTTAAGTAGTTCTAAGTTCTAGGGGACTGATGACCTCAGAAGTTGTCCCATAGTGCTCAGAGCCATTTGAACCTTCCCTAATCAGAGATTGGGTTCCGTCTCTAATGACCTCGTTGTCGACGGGACGTTGAACTCTAATCTCCTCCTCCTTCTCTATCATTTGTGTTACATAAGTTGGACATGGCATATGTTTAAAAAATATTGAGTTGTCCATTTTAAAAACAAAATGGGATACATTCTTGTTGAAGACATTTTTATTTTTAAATGAATAATTAAAAAAGTCACATATCTTTATTTATTTAAATTTAGCACATCTTTCACGTAAAACTATCAGTTAACTTTTTTGTTTTTTTACCTTAACGTAAGATCGAACTTTTATTGTGATGGAATAGAATTTCTCATTTTAGTATTCTGGCGTTGGATCTCATTCAAGTTCATCAAAGGATGCTGCGGACATACTGAAGAACTTAAAAAACTTATTCTCTTCACACCAGAGTTCTTCAAAAAGAGTGTAGAACGTTCCCTTGTGTTCACTACTTCGGGTAATTGAATGAATCCAGCACTTCTGTTTATTCCTACGCTGCTTGATACTTCACTCGACCACGACAACCAGGCAACTGCTAGTTTGACAGGTAAAATTACGGCGTATGTGCAAGCGGCGCTCCACCGATAAAATGTCGGCCGATGTTATATCGACCGTCCAAAATCAGTGTGTGTGCAAGCAACTTATGCACTTTTTTCCAGTGTTAGTCTGCCTTTTTTGTCCTCCATACTCCGTCTGTCATAAGTAATTTTTGTGACCAGGTAGCAGAATTCCGTAACTTTATCTACTTCATGATCACTATTCTCATCTCAGCTGTTTCTCACTACTTTTGTCTTTCTTCGGTTTACTCTCTGTCCACATTCTGTATTCATTAGACTGTTCATTCCCTTCGGCAGTTCATGTACATCTTCTTCACTTTCACTCGGGATAGCAGTTTCATCAGCGAATTTTCATATTGCTATCCTTCTGCCTTGAATTTTAATTCCACTCTTGAATCTTTCTTTTTATTTCCTTCACTGTTTCTTCGATATACGACCGAAAAGCAGGAGCGAAGACTATATTCCTGTCTTACACCCTTCTTAATCCGAGCACTTATTTCTTTGTCGTCCACTCCTATTCTTCCCTCTTCATTCTTCTACATATTTTATATTATCCTTCTTTCCCTACATTTCACCCTTGTTTTTTTGAGAATTTCGAATATCTTGCACCATTTGACATTGTCGAGCGCTTTTTGCGGGTCGATTAGTCCAATGAACGTCTCTTGATTTTTTTCAGTCAGCTTCCATTGTCAACCTCAGTGTCAGAATTGGCTCTCTGGTGACTTCACCTTTCCTAAAGTAAAACTAATCCTTGTCTAACACATCCTCAGTTTTCTTTTCCTCTCTTCTGCATGTTATTCTTGTCATCAACTTCGATGCACGAAATGCTAAGCTGATTGTGCGGTAATTGTCGCACTTGTCGGTTTTTGCTGTCTTTCGAATTGTGTGGATGAGTTCTTACGAAAATCAGATGGTATATCGCCAGTCTCATACATTCTGCACACCAAGTGGAATAATCGTTTTTTTGCCACTTTATCCTCTGATTTTAGACATTCCTATGGAAAGTTATCTATCCCCTCTGCTTTATTTGATTTTAAATCTTCTGAAGATTTAATATTGGATCACCTATCTCTTCCCTATTGACTTCTGTTTCTTCTTCTATGACGTCATCAGATAAGCCCCCCCCTCCCCCCGGAGCTCTCAATGTACTCTTTCCACCTATCCGCTCTCTCCTCTGCCTTCAACCGTTAAATTCTCATTGCACTCTTAATGTTGCTTCAAATTTCATCGAAGGTTGTTTTGACTTTCCTATATGTTGAGTCAGTCCTACCAACAATCAATTAGTTTTCTATTTCTTCACATTTTTCGTGTAACCATTTTGCCTTAGCTTTCCTGCGCTTCCTGTCTGCTTCATTCCTCAGTGACTTACAGAAATACAAGGTGAAGTTCCCCGAACATTTTTGTACTGCCTTCTTTCGTCGGTCAACTGAAGTATTTCTTCTGTTACCACGGTTCTTGGCAGTTGCCATTTTGTCCCTATGATTTTCTCTTCAATTTCTGCCAGTGCCCCTTTTAGAGACATCCATTTCGCTTCAACGGTCCATTCCTTCTCAACTGAACTTCCTTCAAATGGTTCAAATGGCTCTGAGCACTATGTGACTTAACTTCTGAGGTCATCAGTCGCCTAGAACTTAGAACTAATTAAACCCAACTAACCTAAGGACATCACACACATCCATGCCCGAGGCAGGATTCGAACCTGAACTTCCTACTGAGCTATTCATTATTGCACTATCTATAGCCTCAAAGAGCTTCAAGCGTATCTTCAGTACTTCCGTATGCCGCTTCTTTGCACATTAACTTCTTTGCACATTAATTCTTCTTGTCTAGTCTCTTAAACTTCATTCTATTTTGCATCATAACCAAAATTGTCTTCTGAGTCTATATCTGACCCTGGGTGCAACCCATTATTCAGTATTTCGATTTCGGAGTCTCTGCCTGAGCATGATGTAATCTAACGGAAAACTAAGTGAACTTTATCCGTAGTGGATGCTGTTGAACTCCGTGACTGTTCCTTTATAGTATGTAGAAAAATTTTCACTCTCAGTCACAATAAAAGATCATTTATTCCTCACACGACCGGTTTCGGGTTTGTGCCCTTTCTCGTTTATACATTCATTTACATGTTTCTATTGCTGAATATCAATAAAGATGACGTTTTTCCACTCAGTTGTATATTTGTTACAATTTTCACGTTCACGTTTCGGTTTTTTAAAATTTAGCTGCATATTTCACTATCATGTCGTGAACTCGTGATATACACTGAGTTTACATTAAAATATGTTTGAATGTAAACACAGCGTATATCACGAGTTCACGACACAGTAGTGAAATATGCAGCTAAATTAAAAAAAAAAAACTAAAACATGAATATGAAAATGGTAACAAATGTACAACTGAGAGGAAAAACTGTCACCACAGCGCAATTATAGTAAGGATACTTCATCTTTATTGATCTACAGCAATGGAAACATGTACATGAATAGATAAACACCTGAGGATGGGCTCAGGTCCGAAACCGGTTGTATGACGAATAAATAATATTTTATTGTGAATGGTAGCGGAAATTTTTCTACACGCTATAACTGAAATCTTCCCGTATCTCCCGGCCTTTACCAAGTATACCACTTGTGATTCCTGGATAGATTAATCACTATTACTACCTGAAATTTGTTACAGATCTCAATTAGTCTCTCTCCTCTATCATTTCTACTACCGAGCCCATATATTCCTGTAACCCCTTCCTCTACTCCCTTCCCTACAACCCTATTCCAAACCCCATGACTATTTCATTGTCGTCTCCCTTTACAAACTGATTTACCCGTTCAGTATCTTCTGGTTGCTACGGTATGTCTACATGAACTATTGTTGTCAGTGTTAGCTTGCTGTCCATTCTGAGAAGAACTGTAATTCACTCTCTGCCCCAACTTCCTTTTCATAACTAATTCTACTCCAGTTATACCATTTTCTGCTGCTTTTGATATTGCCTTATAGTCATCTAACCAAAAATCCTTATTTCCATTTGACTTCGTTTACTCCCACTTTATCTAGATTGAACATTAACATTTATCTTTTAAGATTTTCTAGCTTCCCTACTAGGCTCGAACTTCTGACATTCACGCCCCGCCTTGTAGAACATTGTCGTTTCGTTGGTTATTGTATCATTTTCTCGTGGTCACCTCCCCCTCGGCAGCCCCCTACCGGAGATTAGAATGGAGGACTAGTTCGGAATCTTTTTTCCAATGGAGGAATCATGATGACCATTTTTCATTTACAGGTCACATGTCCCCCGGATACAGACAATGTGTCGTTATCACATTGCTTTCCTTTGTCTTCTGCATCCTCTTGTCGCTGATCGTCATTGACCTTCCGATTTTTTTAGTGACAGTTTTCCACCCCAAGGGCAAGAGAATACCCTAAACCTCTGTCCTCTCCCCCTCCTTCACCGGCAAGGGTTTTGGCAGAATGAGGGTGACTTCCTAGCCGGAAGTCTTCGGCGCCATTGCTGATGTTCGTTTTTAAAAATTTTACCTGGAACCTTTTGATTGCTACCCCTAGACCAAGGGTTGAACTGAATCCGCTAGATACATTTTATTTATGTGCTCAGCTTGCTACGTACACAATAGTTGTTCAAATAGGCGTGTTGCAGCTTCAGTGCAGGCATGACATCATTACACAAAGTCCTGTCGTACCCGCTAAAGCAGCGCCTGTGTTGTCCGAATAAGCCACAGGCAGCGATAATGTTTGCTGAGGAAATCGTCTTCAGGCAGACTGGCGTCTCGTAAACAAAAGTTTCCACCTGATCTCACAAGAAGAAATCAAGTGTTATCATAAGACAGAGCTGGTTACAAACAGAAGCTACTCTTAGAACACTCTCCTTGGTGAACACCTATGCTCCCATGTTTGCACCTAAGCACGTAACAAATCATTTATTACATACTACAAACAACGATTTGCAGGTTTTTATATTGCACAGACAAAGTTATCCCCAGCACGTTTGGCTTAGTGGTTTTCGGATCGATTGTTTCAGGATCGGAGTTCCTTATTTCGAACAGACCTACTGATAACCGGTTATGTGAACATCTCGCTAGTCTGTATGGCATAATGGCGCAAGTCAGGAAGAAACTGAAAATTTCTAGCTTCGAAAAATTTCTAAACGTCTCATATTTTGATACGTCTGCAATATAGAGGAACAACTTCTTGTAATCTGTTTTTAGGAAAAATAAGAAAGCAATGAGTCTTGAAATGTTTGGTGATCATAGATACAGTTCCCCTAAAGTCCATTGCAGCTCGGAGATTTATCACTTTTCTTGTTTCCTCTGTCAAACCGGTTAGGAGGGTCTGTGCATGCCTGTTACGTACAACGGTTATAGAATTCGTCTTGAATATCTGATAGTTAACGGTGATTCTCACTGGAGATCTAAGTACTGAAGAACTGTAACTTACAGTTTGACGTCCTATCAACAACTTCATCTTTAGTGGCAGAACGCTATATCAGTTAAGTGAGGGGAAAAGCAGAAGCCGTGTACGTTTATTTACTTTTCTACTTTCATTCCATAATAAATTTGTGTCAAGGACAAATATCGAGGGATGCGCAAAAATCATTTTAAAAAAAATGCGATTTATTAATACTTGGAATTCTGAACTTCCAGAATGAAAATAAGTCTTTAAGCAAAAATAATAAAAATAAACATAGGCGGCATAATATTTATTACGTTTTACGATTCCTAATAATGGGCAAAGAAACGAGAAGATGTCGATTACTTCCCATTAGTAGCCCTCGTCTGGAATAATCCGGGAACTCAAATGAGGATGGACAGATACAGTAAATGAGTATGAATCGTCTTTACCTGAAATACTTTCATAGCTTTCAGTTTATTTTAGCGAATTACAAATGTAATAACACAGTAAACAGACGTCAACTATTTTCTCTTCCACTCCTTTCAGTGAATTTCAAACTCATAACGCAATTAAGCCGACCAAAAATATTCCAGTGGAAAATGAAAGGAATTTATTGCGTAAAGAACATTCAAATTGAGTTTGATAACAGTCTTTGACTCTTATGGAAGACTGTAGAAAAGTGCATTCCAGAATGTTTCACATTTTTCTGAATAATAATCAGGGATGTGCTTGCAACAGAATATCTCTGTGTTCTGTTTCAGGAAGTCAATTAGTATTTTGCTTTTTTCGCGCGTAATATTCGTGACAACAAGCTTTGATACGTCATGTGTAGCAGGTTTATAAATGTGGCACATTTTCTCCTTGAAAATGAAATCATATGCTGGACATTTACAGAACTGAATTAATATTAAATCTACAACAAAAATTCATAAAAGTAACTCAACTAAAAGCGTGCTATGTGCTCAAAAATAATTTGGCGATAGATGGAATAGTCAAGCAGAAGTAATTTTCAATAGTTTTATTATCTGTCAGTACCTTCAGTTCTCAAAAAAGATGGTCAAATATTGTTATGATGCATACTTTGCTCATTAATGTACACGACTAAGGTTAAGTTGTGAATAGTAGGGGCTATGCTCGTTCCGAGTGCTACATTAATGAATACTGCCGCGCGGGATTAGCCGAGCGGTCTAGGGCCCTGCAGCCCTGGACTGTGCGGTTGGTCCCGGCGGAGGTTCGAGTCCTCCCTCGGGCATCGGTGTGTTTGTTTGTCCTTAGGATAATTTAGGTTAAGTAGTGTGTAAGCTTAGGGACTGATGACCTTAGCAGTTAAGTCCCATAAGATTTCACACACATTTGAACACTTTTTTGAATACTAGTATTATTTTCACTTTGTGCCTGATTTTCTACAAAACATTTTATAGAGAGCGAATTTATTGCTAAGCTGCTGTTAATATGCCTAATTTTGTGAACAGTTGGCTACCTTTGCAACACGTTCTGCGCAGTGAGTACTTTATGAATATCTGTGGAATTGACCGAGAAAATTATTTCATATGCCATCAGTGAACAGATGTATGCAAAGTAAGTTACTTTTTTAATGCTTTCCTAAACGAAAATCAGTTATTACATTCCATTATCCATCTCAAGGGATACACAGTAGCCACAGAAAACTGGGATATCCAGTCGTGAGTTTGAATCCTGCATCTCAAAAATACGTGTGATATCAGAAGCTACTGTGTCGCCGTGTCCCTGGCTGCGAGTCGATCAAACCAAAAATTAATGCTCTCCTTTTCATAGTGGTCTACCTTTTCTCAACTGGCTGTGTTGAAGCTAATACGTCTTTCACGATGGAATTAAAGAAGCCTGCTGTGCGAAGGATAGGGTTGGCGTAATTACTCCCCTTGCATGAAGCTAGGTGCTGCACACGTGCTCGCAGCGATTGTGTATTTTATGGTTTTCGTGAACGTGTACGAAAGGTGTAATTCGCCGGTAGTTTCCGTAACAAAAGAGGCCGACTTGAGAAAAAAAGGGTACAGCTACGAGCAAAACATAATTACTGTAATCATGTGCAAGCCCCGGGGGCGCTGGCTGCTATCAGGGCAAACCCTTGCTTTACCCCGCTCCCCTTCCCTCGCCCTCTACTCCTCCCCCACCTCCCCCTCTCCCCTTCAATATCGTAGGCCGCATGCGGCGGCAGTGCAGTCGCAGCCCTCCCCATCCTATGGGCGAATAATTTTTTTTTCCTATATATTTTCTTTCACTTCCCTCCGTCTCTACCCCACCTCCGACTGTATACCCCTGCAGCGAATGAACAAAAACGGTTCCCTTTTGCCTTTCCGGAGGTCCCCCCTTATTCCGGAGGCCCTTCTCCTCTCTCAATTCCAGCACACATCCACACAATACGGGCCAACAGACCTTCTGTTGTGCCTCCCCTCCCCGCATCAAGCCAGTGCCCCACTGCCGTCCCCCTACCGGCCCTCTGGCAGGGCCAACTGCCATGCGACAATCCAACGCACACAGACGCACACGCACACGCGCGCGCGTTCACACACACACACACACACACACACTCACGGCGCGCCGTCCGTTCCTTTGCTCGCTCACGTGCGGAAGCGCGCAGCCGGTCGCTCGCGCGTGCTAGTTCCTATCGCTCGCGGCAGCGCCAGTGCAGTGGGCTACCAGCACCGCGTACGCACGTCCTCGGCTGCCCAGAAATCTCCGACACTGTGTCGCGTACACCGACAGGAGCAGAACCGTCGTAAAGTGGTGTTCTCGTCGGTAGCCGCCGGAGCAGAAAATGAGGAAGTTTACTGTGTGACATAGTGCGGGCCAGTGTTGTCAGTAGTCGCGTCGCGCGTGCGGCCGTCGGCCTCTCACTGGACAGAACGGGACAGCGCGCGGCTTCCAGCCGGGCCGCCACTTAGCGAGAAATAACCAGACTTAACGAGCGCTGCGCCGCACAAACTGTGAAGTAAACATAAAAGTGACCGAGTGGGCCGTAATTGGACCAGTACTGTCAGGGCAATTGACAGTGCCGGACAGAGAGAGGAGCCGGCGTGAATGAGCCAGAAGAGTGTGTCTGCGCTTCTCCCGTGTTTTGTTTCCTCCGCCGCGAGTGTCCGGCCGCGTAAGGCGGCGGGAAAACCTGGTGCGAAGTGCCTTCTGCTGTTGTCGGCCTGACTCCGCCCGCATGAGCGCGGCTCGCTTCCCGCCAACGCCAGTTGCCAGGAAACGGTTGCCATTCGAGTTGCCGGTCACGGTTCAGCGAGCGACAGAGCGCGCCAAACCGTTGGCGTGACTGCACAGCGCAGGCTGATCGCGAGTGGAAGGCACTTTCGTTGTCTACGAGCACACTGGATGCAAATTAACCTGCAGTCCGTGGCGCTGCACCAGGAGCTGTCAGCTGGCGTTGAAACATCTAACAGTGGCAGCTGTTTTTCGAAGATGACAACTATCGGCATGAGTCCGTTCTCGCGACTGGAGGTGGTACGCCAGGGCGTTCCCAGGCCAGAACGCCGAGAGATCATCATTTTGCGGAAGGGTCCGAAACCGCAGTCCCCTCCGCTCGTGTCGATGGTGCCAGTGGCCCCAGCAGTACCAGTGAAAGAGGAGCCCAGCGACGGCGCTACTCCAGTCGCGCCCCCGACTTCTGGAGGACGCAGGAAGAGGACGATGGCCTCGAGCAGCCGCAGAGACGGACAACAGCCTCCACCACTGGCCGTAGCGCGGCGGAACGCGCGAGAGCGCAATCGCGTCAAGCAGGTCAACAACGGCTTCGCCAATCTGCGCCAGCACATCCCGGCCGCCATTACGGCGGCGTACGCTGCCGCCTCCGGCGCCGACCTGCGCGCCGGTGGGATGAACGGAGGCGGTGGCGCCGCTCGGAAGCTGAGCAAAGTGGAGACGCTGCGGATGGCCGTCGACTATATACGCCGACTGCAGCAGCTTCTGGCCGAGGCCGACGGCGTCGAAATGCCGACGATGGGACCGGCGTCGGGCGCCGGGAACAACGGCGGCGCCGACTCGCCTCCGGTGCTCATCGAAGACGACGACGACGAGTCGATCGCGGGATTGGACGCCAGCTCCCCAGAGCCGCAGCACAGCGTAGAAGCCGGTTTCCCCAACACGCCGGAAGGCGCCAGTAGCTCGTCTCTGCTCAACTTCGTGGGCGCGACGTCTCCCCAGCGCCAGAACGAGCACTACTTTGCATCGTTGACGTCGCCGTCGAAGCATCCCTTCCCACCCCAAACGACTTCACCGACTAGGCAACAACACGTCTCGGAAAGCTGCATAGTGCCGTCTGTCTTGTCCGTAGAAGAACTCGCCACCAGTTCGCATTTTAAACAACAGGACTTGTCTTCGCGACTACCTACTGTGGAGCGGACGCTACTCCTGTCGCCAGACGAGACCGCCGGCCTGTCGCAGGAGAAGGCGGAGGCGCCGCACGGGGGGCTCGCCTACGACGTCGCGACGCTGGTCTCCGCGGGCGGCGGCGCCACTTCCGGTTTGCTGAGGCCGCAGCTGCCGCTGGCTCTGTCCAGATCGCACCTGCAGCAGCTGTCCGCTTACGAAGCGGCCGCCGCCTCACCACTGTGCGACGACGCGCTGGACGGCGGTGCGCCGGCGTCGGCCACGTCCACCTTCCTGAGGGCGCACCAGCTGGCCGCCAGCCTCGTCGCGCAGGGCTACCACTACACCCTCCAGGTGCCGCCTGCACCGCATCCAGTGGGCCTCAAGAAAGAGCCCACTGACAGCTCCGACGTCATGGACGTCATTGGCTCTTGGTGGGATCACGAGCAGAAGATGAGGCAGCAGACGGCCACATAACCGACAGGATGGTAAGAACTAATTCATCTTCTATTCGGCCCATCTGCTAGCTTCCCCTAACACATCTGTAAAAAAAAAAAAAATAATACATAATGAAATCATGATATCTCACGGAACAGTGACTACCTGCAATTACACTGAAGGACGTTAACGTGTGGGTCACTTGACATGTTTCAATAGGATAACTGGTTACATCTTCCACACAGTTCTTTACACGTCTTTCCAGATCAATACATTTAACTGTTGCGTAGCGCAGCTAGTCAGCAGGGCAAAGACTGAATGGTAGTTCAGTTTTCGCCCTTCTAACAAGGTGAAGTTCGCAGTGATTAGAAATACATTAGAGGCAGTCCTAACAAAACAAAACAAGTGCCCCACATTGTGTTTTCCTCGATCACCACAAACTAGTTACCCATAACCAGTTATCACAACCATACTTCGTTCTTCTTTATCCGCTTCGCTCCCCCCCCCCCCCTTCCCCGTCGGAGGTTCGAGTCCTCCCTCGGGCATGGGTGTGTATGTTGTCCTTAGCGTAAGTTAGTTTAATTAGTGTGTAAGCCTAGGGACCGATGACCTTAGAAGTTTGGTCCCATAGTCCTTACCACAAACTTCCAATGTTTTTTATTAGTTTTGCTCATTAAAAGAGCGCTTCGTATCTTCTTGGCCTGGTGTTTCTTGTTTTCTTATCATCCAAGAATCTTTTCATCAACTCTATGTGCTACTTATCGGAATATTCTGCCCTGTTTTATTTTTACGTTTCTCTACGCATCTGAGTTTAGGCACTAGCCTCTCGAAAGCTCCGCTATATTGATATCTTCCGTGAAATTCATATACTGTAAAGTTCTACTTCCGTTGCTTGTTACCACTTAATGCTGACCTGGTTTGAAATGATCTTTTTAAAATACAGGTATTATAATGAGTCTCCTTTGTCATTTCTGTGAATACGTCTACAGAGTCAAGCAACTCTTGTGCATGGTAGCAATGATACATCACGATGTACAGGTCCTTAGTCCTCCTCCTTGATTCTATTATAAAATGCAGATCAAAATACTGTAGCGAGAATTTTCCATTCTGACTTCATATTTCTACGGATTTATAGAAACATCCAATAAATCTTATTTGTGGTTCATTCAGGCATCCTACTGAAGCAACTCTCAGTATTGTTATAATTTCGCATTACGTTTAATTATCTTTTGTACCAATTTATATGACTTTCCGAGTTCCGTAATTCATCTGAAGTGATTTCGCTGTCCATTTCTATTGGCTGTATATTATTTTGATATTTTAAGGAAGATACCTGTAAAATTATTCCCTGTTAGGAATGTAACGGAAATCTGGTAAAATATTGGTTTAAGGTTTCCACGCAAAGACTATTTTATTTTGGCAATATGCAACTTTACAGTCTATTTCAAGATTTAACTTGTCATCAAATGTAAAGAACTTAACAGTTACACTGAATATTATGCGTGAAACATCGAAATTCATCCTACATTTTCCAGGAGGTGAAAAATTATCTTAGTGAATCATTGCTGTCTTTTAGTTAGTACTCCCTGTCTCTTAGCCGTAGTTATTGACTTGGAACTGAATTGTTTTGTTAGGATAGCCGATTTCAATCTATAATGTATTTCTTCAATCTTCTGATGGGTGGTATTTGGTGAACGAAATGTTCATTACATGCATTGTGAGTTTGGCAATCTGTTTGTTTACCAATTGCCACCCATAGTCACTTACATTTGAAGATGGCCATCGCAGGCCAAAATCAGTTATGATTGAGTCGTAGAATATTATTGCAGCTGAAATAAAAAGAAGTTCATTATAGAAATTTCTCATCAAACGCAGGTTTAGAATTTAGTAAGCAAGGAAACGGTAGTATACCGCGATTTTATATTTTATTTCTTGTTTCCTGATCACGTTTCAACAAATCTGAAAATGTTTCGTTTCTATAATATGCGTCCTCGATTTATAAGGGTCACAAATAAAGGGAAAAAGGATAATTTTGAAATGAGACCTTTCCATCTGTTTCCTTAGCCTGTAAACAAATTAATGTTGAAAGTAGTATAATAATGTTATGGAACTTCCTGCTATAGCGCTTCTTTATTCAGTATTCTTCGTGGTGCGCCCAGCACTTGCTGCTTCTTTGCCGAATGGCACACGCGTGTCAGTTCCAATGAAGTCGAGCTATACATCGGCTTCCTTTCCTAGAAAATAGGACTCCAGTCGGATCAGTTATTGTGTACGGGTAAATCCGCTGGATCTCGTAATTATTACAGACCCTGGTCAAAATATCGTACCGTTGTACTTCAGGATGCACATAAATGACTGGAAAAGCAATGCTTTTGTCTTCAAATACTAGTCATTCGTCACATTATCGTACCCTTATGAGACGCTATCGGGCGTGATACATTTCCAGCAGATCGTAAGATTACATGTCAAACAGCGCAGCTCTCGCTACGGAACAAAGCTTCCACAATGCACCACAATACAACTGAACAATGAATCTTCTTTAGGGATCATACCTGCGTGCTGGTTCGGGAATCGAACTCTATTCCGCGTCAGCCCTACCATTTAAACCATTAGAACGTAGCCGACGCCTCTGCCTTAGGTTCATTTCAGTTCAGCACACAGTAGCAGTAAGAAATATCACCTGTCGTATGAGAAATGTTCGGTTCAGAATGCACTCAGTTCAAGAGCGGAACATGATTCTCAAAAATATATAATTTCTACCGTTCCCGGGTTTAGTCCTGTTTTCTTATTACTGATTGTGGTAATGTAAAATACACAATAATTACAGGTCCGGTTTGAGGTAAAAAGAAAAACATATGTTTGGCCTAGAAACACCTCACGTCAGCTCTGTTGGTGTTGACACGATTCACGCTGTTTTAGAGCTTCGAGAAAATCACGCCTGTTTCCGTTGCAAGCACCATCCTGTTACACCTCTGTTCTCTGAATGCCTCCGTCTGCTGCCCCGTGACACTGAACCCACATTTGGAGGGATCAAGGTTGAGATTTTAGTCGGGTAATCAATATTTAAATTTTTCTTGATTTCCCTACATTATGCCGACGTGGTACCTTAGAAAACGCTGATGCAGGACTCTTTCTACATCCTTGTCCGACTGGAGCTTGCACGACGCCACGACCTCATCGTCGACGGGACATTAAATCTTAGTCCTCCATCCTTATTTTGTGTCATACCTCTTTCTATGTCTTACTAACATCTCCTCTGATCGTCCGGTGCAAAAATCGTCCGTGGGTTTACTCCCCCACTGGAGTCAACAAGTAGCTTCTTCATAAAAGTCTGCAAAAGAGTTCTTCCGTTCGGGCTGGTAGCAGTGATCAGTTATCGACGTCAAGATCTGACTGAGGGCAATGTCATATAGGCCTCTGTGATATATCCAAGCGGGCGAGCATACTTCCCAGTGGTAAAGCACACTACCCGTTTTCAAAATTAGTTTCTGCTGGTTAGTTCCGCAGTACGTTGTTCCTCTCATCTTTGACTTGATGTCAGAACGACGTTTATAAAGTAGGAGAGCTCGTTCTTGATGAACTCTCAAGCAGTTTCGACCGTGACGATGTTCAGCTGTTCTACCTCACCATAAGGGTCCGGGTAAAATACCAGCTCGGTTTTACAGAGTGTACACTTCGGCATTGACCCCTTATTTGGTTTGCACCCAGAACGAAGTCCCAAGAGACTGAAAAAAAAACCCGCAGTTAACTTCTGCTTGTAAGAACGGCAAAAGAACGGATCCGCAGAATTAAAAACAAAACAATATCCTCAACATCGGATTACTGCAGAATACTTGAACATGTTCTACGTTCGAGTACAATAAATTTGCTTGAGAGAGAAAAAGCTTATGTCCATAGATCAGTAAGGATTTACAAAACACCGAGCGTGCGATAGTCATTTGCCCTTTTCACACGCCATATCGTGTGAACCACGAATGAAGGGCAACAGGCAGATTCCATATTCCTAGATCCCTGGAAAGAGTTTGACACGTTTCTCCATTGCAGACGGAGCAAAAGGAATAGGTTCTCAGATACGTAAGTGGCTCGACGACTTGTAATAGAACCCTGTACGTAGCCCTGACAGTACGAGGTGGTGCAGTTGTTAGCACACTGGACTCGCATTCGGAAGGACGACGGTTCAAACCCGTGTCCGGCCATCCTGATGTAGGTTTTCCATGATTTCCCCAAATCACTTGGGGGAAATGTCGGGTTGGTTCCTTTGAAAGGACACGGCCGACTTAATTCCCCATCCTTCCCTAATTCGATGGGTCCGATGACCTCGCTGTTTGACCCCCCTCCCCCAAATCAACTGACCAACTGACGTAGTCCTCGAAGGTGGGCGTTCATTAGAGGCAAGGGTATCGGTAGGCGTGCCCCAGGGGTGATAGAGCCTCTCATATTTCCAATACACATAAATGATTTGACGGATGCGGTGGGCAGCAGCCTGCGACTGTTTTCTGATAATTGTGTAGTGTACGGTCAGAATTTGTATCGGGGTGATGGATTTTAGCTTACTCTAAAATCAGAAAAATGGAAACGTCCCCTTACAAAAATTAGTGAATTACTCTGCTGGTAAACCCCTTACGTTATTTGATTTTCAAACAGCTGAGCAAAACTGAACGTACTCAGATATTTCGCTCTTTACTTATTCTGATCATCACTAAACTGACACACAATATTTTTAGCGCAACGCAATCTGACATTTAATAATCCCTACAAAAGAATGGCCCTGACTAACAATAACCTATACCTTTCATGAATCACTTACCTCACAAAAATCTTCATTACTCGAACTACTGCAATACAGCGAGCGCCAATACTGCCAGCCTAATAAAAGATTCTAACTACTGAAGTCACTAACTACTAATAGGCATAGTTAGCAAATGAAAGATTTTGATAAAGAACAAACAATGTATTTACCTTAATAGTGTTCAAAAGTCATTATATATATATATATATATATATATATATATATATATAAAAATCAGTTCATGGTATCCAGTCTTACAAATTTACTGTTTCTGATGGACACACGTCCAGATCATCCGCTCTCAAAACTCCGCCATCTCTCTCCCCACATCCACCATTGCTGGCGGCTCACCTCCAACTGCGCAACGCTACATGCTGTTAACAGCCATCTGCCCAACACTACAATAGCATATACTCCAACAATGCAAACCAAACAGCCTTCACACAGCACAGTCTGTGATTTTCATATATAGCGCTACGTGGCGTTACCAACATAAAAACCTCAACAGCCTACTTACATAGCCCCCATGCTCCCCACAGAAAATTTTACAAATTGTTTTGGGCAGTGGCCAATACAGATTTCAAAATTTTTTTCATGATTACAATAACAAAGATCTCAAATGCACACACTTATTGATACACTATTGGTCAAAAGCAAAAATTGTTCTCATAAAGACAGTCCTGAACATTTATCACAATATAATTACACTGCACAAAGTCTGATCAGTAAAAGAAAATGCACACGGAAGTAGTGGATTTCCATGCTGTCTTGAAGAAGTAGTGTTGTCCTTCCAACAGAAAGACAGTGCTGACTCTTGACATGCAGACACGTAATGGGCCACAACAGAGCAAACCCACAGCAGGGTCAGTCGAAGTTTTGAAGAATATTGGTTGGTAGGTCATTACAGAGCAGACCCACTGTAGTCCTGGTAGAGAGTATGGTATTGGTGGCCCAGCAGAGGTGCAGACCCACTGCAGTCCTTGTAGAAATAATGGTGTTGGTGAGACATCATCAAAGGTGTAGACGCACAGTACTCCTTGTATAGATGGCCAGCAGCCATGTGTTCCGACTGTGCAGGTGCCCAGTCACCATCGAAGAGTCTTGCGGACAATATAGCAAGTCCATAAACTACCACTTGTGCACTCACAAAGTTTTTGGAATTGTCCTTAGAACCAGCAATGCTGTTAACCAGTCCTTTGCTGAATTACTAACACACGTGCAAACACGAACAGTCCCAACTTCTCACGTATTGTGCATATACTATGAGCAACACAACTGTGTGCAGAGAAATGAATGCTTAAAAGTTACTTAATTTGATGAACTGGTGTCAATTACAATTTTATACTATGAGAATACAATTACAAAAGTACAAAATACATCATTAAAGAACATAACAATACAGATAACGTTTGTAGTAGTACAGGCTTTATAAAAGAATAGAAATAAACATATACATCAGTGTTACCAACATAAAACCTAAACAGCCTACTTACAAAATGTAAGTTAATACCGATGAGTAGGAAAACAATCCTATAATTTTCGAACATAGCATTAATGGTGTGATGCTTCATATAGTCACATCGACTAAATATCTGGGCATAACGCTACAATGCTACATGAAATAAAAAAGAACACATAAAGTTGGTTGTGTGGAACGCAGAGTTTAGGAAATTGTGGAACAGCTGCAAAGGAGACCACGTATAGAAGTCTAGCGCAACCCACTCTTCAGCATTTCTCATGTGCTTGGGATCGGGTTAGAGGAAGGCACAGAAGTAATGCAGGAGCGGACTATTAAATTTGTTACCGATAGGTTCAATCAACAAACAAGTCTTACAGAGATACTTCGTGAACTGAGAAGGGGATACCAGGTGGAAGAAGTCGCTCTTTTCACCAAACACTGTTGAGTAATTTTAGAGAACTGACGTATTTGACTGACTGCTGCACGATCCAGTTGCCACACCCTTGTACTTCTCGCGTAAAGACGGCAAGGACAAGAGAAATAAGGGCTCGTACTGAAGTATATAGCCAGTCGTTTCTTCCATTGCTCAATTTGCTAGTGGAAAGAGGGTGGCTACGCAGCAAGAGGTACAAGATACCTAGTCATCTTCCTTCAAGGTTGACATATGCGAAGACTAAAGTCACAAAGTATCATTTTTGTAAAGTTTGAATACGTCCTGTATGCAAGATCGTCTTGTCTAAAGTTGTGCGCCCCATAAAATGTAAAACTGCAGCGGCACTTAACAGTGCACGATTAATGAATCCAACTTAGGATTAATTGTATCACACACTAACATGAGAGCAGCAATGTGTTAAAATGGACCATCAACGCAAACTCAGTAGTAAGACAGTAAAACAGACTGTGACGTTACTTACAAACACCACGGCGTAATCTCGCTCGAGTGAGTGGTGTCCGTATTAACTTGGTCGAACGGAAGCAAAAAGAAGGGTGGTACGAATGGTCACAAGCTGTACTACAGGCGATAGCGTAATAAATATGGTGAAAACGTAAGACTTGACAAAAGGCGCGGTATATTTGTGAAATCTTCTTTAAGATGTGCTCCTCAGTGTTGATGTTCTTACGTGTACCACCGCTATACAGGTACTGTAAAACACACACACGCACACACCCACACACACCCACACACCCACACACACACACACACACACACACACACACACACACATATATATATATATATATATATATATATATATATATATATATATATATATATATATATCAAGGTCATTTACGAAAAGATGCTTGAAAATCTAGAAAGATCACTTGAAAACGAATGTAAGCACTTGCCCACGAAAAGCAAAGGTCCCGAGTTCGAGTCTCGGTCCAGCACAAAGTTTAATACGCCAGGAAGTTTCAAATCAAATCCTGCTCAGGTGCTCAGGGGTATACAAGCAGTCATTCTTGCCAGGCTCCGTCAGTGATCGGAACAGAAACAAACCCTTGCAACCCCTACATGTTAGAGCAGACAGTTCCGTCTACCACACACTTTACAGTGATTCGTAGCGTGTAGATTTCGACTTAGATGAACTTCATACAAGGCGTTTCTACGAGCTGTATCTTCTGCATTGTTCACCAGCTGTCTCATGTTGTATCGCATCCTAATGAAACAATTTCTCCAAATCTTTGAATTTCTGGATCCATTCAGTTTTTTTGGAATTCCTTATGACTCATTCTGATCGAGGCTCAGTAAGTACCTCTTCTTCGCGGTAGATACCTAAGTTCTACTTCCCCAACATTTCATTTGAAGTCGACAATCCACTTGATCGCCTAGCTGATATTTTTTGTGAAGATCAGGAAGTCATATTATACTAGAGAGCTTAGTTTAGATTCAAACTGGAATTATCGTTGGTTGCCATCTTGCGAGCTAACAAGTCAAAATATTTAGATAGCAGCTGCATTGTTTTTAATCACGTTAATCTCCTGTGTTGCTAGCAGCGCTTTATGTAGTACAGCGGACGTTCATAGGTTCTCTGCACCTCCTCACCTTCAAGACGGCTCCAGATCCTCCCCCTTCCCCTCTCCCAACCGCCCCTTTCGATAGAGGCAGGTGGAAGCTGGGCTCTCCCCTCCCTCTGCGCGCATTTCATTTGCATTACCAGCGTCCATAATTACTGCCGTCAGGTGCTCCTCAGCGGCAATAAATAGTACTTCGTAGGCTCTACCCTTCGAGTGTGCCACTTTCTTTTTCGAATAAAAATGGGCCAATAGATGTCATTTCTAGCTGACTGTCGTTTAATGGGCGACCTGCGACAGATATTACGTCACTATAGTCAATGAAATTGGATACCTGACGACCGTATGCCCTAATTTTACGATCAAAATATTTACGACGACATCAGGAATTATTTTTCCACATTAACTGTGACTATAAAAATGGAAGAAGCCCGTAGAGGATAATGACACAAGCAAATTATACAAACCAACGTAACTCCGGAAGCGAATGGTTTTCTCAGTGCGACGTATTGCGACTGACTAGGAAACACCTTGTAACACAATCACTGAGGATCCAAACTGCAAATATGTACTTCAGGATAAACACACTACAAAAGGTATTTAACATGACAACCGTCCATATGAAAGCAGTCTTCAGAACGACTCCTCTTTGATGCCCGTTCATGTTCAAAAATCCCATGCGTGTTGCGAAATCACTGACAACCAAACTCAGTGCATTGTCGGAATTCGTCGATACTGTCAAGAGCACTGGGATATATCTAAACTTTTACATGTCCCCATACAAAAGAATCCAACGCGTTTAAGTCGGGGGATCTTGGAGGCTATGGTATTGGAGACACACAACCGATAGTTTTTTTATCGAAGACTCAGACTACAAAATTTTGAACTGCGACGTGAAAGTGCACCGGTGCACCTATCATGCATGTACCACCCACGTATCCTTTCACCAAGAAGACCATCAACCCAACAGTCTATTTTACTTCTACTTCTATATGATAAGTCTGCAGTTCAGAATTAAGTGCCTGGCAAAGGTTTATCGAACCACTTTCAAGCTATTTCTCTACCGTTCCATTCAAGAAGACCTCGCGTAAAAATCTAACACATAAATCTTCCCGTGCCGCCTCCGATTTCTCTCTGAGAAAGATGGCAATTCCAATTTCACGAGAATATTCTGCCGCAACGAATAACAAATTTGTTTTAATAATTGCCATCCCAATCGCGTATCATATCAGTGGCACTATCTCCTCTACTTTCATGGTATTCTTTGAACTTTCTCGATGTCCTCCGTCAGTTATACGTAATGCGGATCCCACACTGCGCAGCAACACTCCAGAAGGGGGCGGATAAGCGTAGTGTAAGCAGTCTCCTTAGCAGACCTGTCGCACTTTCAAAGTGTTCTGCCACTAAATGGCAATATTTGGTTTGCTTTCCCCACAACATTATCCGCGTCATCGTTCGAATGTATCTTATTCGTAGTTGCAATATCTAGAGATGAGTTGAATTCACAGCCTTTCGGTTTGTGTAACTTAAACGAAATTTAGTGGATTCATTTTAATATGCATATGTGCACACTTTTCAATAGAGGCAGCTGCCACTGTTCGCACCAAATAGATATCATGTCTAAATCATTCTGAAATTGGTGTTGATCATCTGATGACTTTTTAAGACACTAAATGACAGCATCATTTGCAAACAATCTAAGAGAGTTGCTCATACTGACTCCTAAATCCTTTACATGGAACAAGAACAGCAGAGGATCTATGACCTTCCTGAGAGGAAATCACGAATCCAGTCTCACAACTGTGCCGAAACCCTATAGGCAATTTAATTCAGGTTCAGTCACGAGGAACAGTGTCAAAAGCCTTCATAAAATCTAAGCATATGGAGTCAATTTGACATCCTTAGTGGGAAGCATTTATTACTTCGCGAGAATAAAAACCTAGTTGTGTTTCACAAATACGATATTTTCTCAATCCGTGTTGGATATTTGTCAATTAATCGTTTCATTCGAGGTAATTCATAATGTTCAAACGCTTTATACACTCCTGGAAATTGAAATAAGAACACCGTGAATTCATTGTCCCAGGAAGGGGAAACTTTATTGACACATTCCTGGGGTCAGATACATCACATGATCACACTGACAGAACCACAGGCACATAGACACAGGCAACAGAGCATGCACAATGTCGGCACTAGTACAGTGTATATCCACCTTTCGCAGCAATGCAGGCTGCTATTCTCCCATGGAGACGATCGTAGAGATGCTGCCTGTGGAACGGCTTGCCATGCCATTTCCACCTGGCGCCTCAGTTGGACCAGCGTTCGTGCTGGACGTGCAGACCGCGTGAGACAACGCTTAATCCAGCCCCAAACATGCTCAATGGGGGACAGATCCGGAGATCTTGCTGGCCAGGGTAGTTGACTTACACCTTCTAGAGCACGTTGGGTGGCACGGGATACATGCGGACGTGCATTGTCCTGTTGGAACAGCAAGTTCCCTTGCCGGTCTAGGAATGGTAGAACGATGGGTTCGATGACGGTTTGGATGTACCGTGCACTATTCAGTGTCCCCTCGACGATCACCAGTGGTGTACGGACAGTGTAGGAGATCGCTCCCCACACCATGATGCCGGGTGTTGGCCCTGTGTGCCTCGGTCGTATGCAGTCCTGATTGTGGCGCTCACCTGCACGGCGCCAAACACGCATACGACCATCATTGGCACCAAGGCAGAAGCGACTCTCATCGCTGAAGACGACACGTCTCCATTCGTCCCTCCATTCACGCCTGTCGCGACACCACTGGAGGCGGGCTGCACGATGTTGGGGCGTGAGCGGAAGACGG
Source organism: Schistocerca cancellata (assembly GCF_023864275.1). Classification (NCBI taxonomy): domain Eukaryota; kingdom Metazoa; phylum Arthropoda; class Insecta; order Orthoptera; family Acrididae; genus Schistocerca; species Schistocerca cancellata. The sequence goes on along the minus strand of NC_064628.1, from coordinate 534,026,024 downwards.
CCTAACGGTGTGCGGGACCGTAGCCCAGCTTCATGGAGACGGTTGCGAATGGTCCTCGCCGATACCCCAGGAGCAACAGTGTCCCTAATTTGCTGGGAAGTGGCGGTGCGGTCCCCTACGGCACTGCGTAGGATCCTACGGTCTTGGCGTGCATCCGTGCGTCTCTGCGGTCCGGTCCCAGGTCGACGGGCACGTGCAGCTTCCGCCGACCACTGGCGACAACATCGATGTACTGTGGAGACCTCACGCCCCACGTGTTGAGCAATTCGGCGGTACGTCCACCCGGTCTCCCGCATGCCCACTATACGCCCTCGCTCAAAGTCCGTCAACTGCACATACGGTTCACGTCCACGCTGTCGCGGCATGCTACCAGTGTTAAAGACTGCGATGGAGCTCCGTATGCCACGGCAAACTGGCTGACACTGACGGCGGCGGTGCACAAATGCTGCGCAGCTAGCGCCATTCGACGGCCAACACCGCGGTTCCTGGTGTGTCCGCTGTGCCGTGCGTGTGATCATTGCTTGTACAGCCCTCTCGCAGTGTCCGGAGCAAGTATGGTGGGTCTGACACACCGGTGTCAATGTGTTCTTTTTTCCATTTCCAGGAGTGTATGTTCCAAAATCGTACTGCACATCAATATTAGTGATATGGATCTGCAATTCAGTCGATTACCTTTGTTTCCTTTCGTGAATATAAGTGTGTCCTATACAACTTTCCAGTCTTTAGGTACTTTCGATAAGAGAGCAGTTGTACATGAATGCTAAGCCTGGCGCTACTGTATCGGCTTACTCTGAAAGGAACCAAAGTGGTACACAATCTGGAACGGAGGCCTTGGTTTTGTTAAGTGATTTAAGCTGGTTCGTAAACCGAAAATATCTACGTCTAAGTTAGACATGTTAGAAGTTGCTCTTGATACAAATTATAGAATATTTTGTTCTTCTTTTCTTTGGTGAAGGATTTGCAGAAAACATTGTCCAGTAACTCTGCTATAATGGCACTGTCATCACTAACATTACGATAACAATCGCTCCGTGAAGCTACTGACTGCGTCTTGCTGCTGGTGTACTTTACACTCGGCCTATTTGCATGAAATTTATTCTCAGTTACGATTATAGACAACCATCAGCTGTATACTAGAATGACGTGAAAATTTTTGTCTCACGAGGAGTTGAACCCGGATTGTCCGCTTATCGCGAGCGGTCGCCTTACCATTTGGCTATCCGAGTCCGACTCACACTCGTACCCAAACTTCCATACATCGTCAATCATGTGTCTCAAACTTGTACACGTACATCCATTTCGTGTATATCCGAACAGGGGAGACATTTTTATTGAAAGTCGTTTTCCCGGTGTTGGCGGATAAATATGATATTACAGTGCCCGTGTTACTCCGAATTACGATGCAAAGTTCCTTCGGACATGCGTGCATGTCGAGACACTTTATCTATCTTGTGGATTTTGTGTTCAAATGTGTGTGAAATCTTATGGGACTTAATCAGTCCCTAAGCTTACACACAACTTAACATAAATTATCATAAGGACAAACACACACACACACACACACACACACACACACACCCATGCCCCAGCGAGGACTCGAACTTCCGCCGGTACCAGCCACACAGTCCTTGACTGCAGCGCCTGAGACCGCTCGGCTAATCCCGCGCGGCGATTTTGTGTTCTTTTAAATTTGTCATGTTTTTTTCGATGCTTCTGGAACAGTTTTCTGACTGTTTTGTCTACCACGGGGGATTAGTACCATCCCACAATTAATTTCTTTTAATTTAAACCACTTACGTAGTCTGAATGGAAGGAGTGGAGACTGTCTCTTAGGAAGGCTCAAGCGAATTTTCATCCGAATAGTAAGCTGGACATGTAGGAAATGTGACCCATCAGCATGTCACCCAAACGTTAGGTGAATACCTCCGCTGGTGGCCATCTTAATGGTAGCATGTAGCTTCTCCAAATCCGAACAGCGTGTGCTGTGGATTTTCATAACACCGTCTCGGGTAAAGCAAGTTTCTTCTTTAAATAACACGTGCACTATCAACTGTGGATCAATCCCATGTTGTGTAAGGCCCCACTGGCAGAAGACAACATCGACTGAAAGTCAGGTGCGACCAGGCCTTGCACATTCTGTACATTATGTGGGTATTGCTGTGTCTCACGTGATGCCGGCCATATGATCATGGGCGAAAGACCTTCTGCTGCTGCAGTCCTTTTGGTCTTTGGGACTGGCACTGCGTCCACTCGTTGCAACACCCGCTTATCGATTCATTGTGTTTACACTGTACTTGGTCTGTCTGCATGCTGCATGTTGGATTCAAATGAACCGGTCTCGCGCAGGTGCTTTTGGTAGCTATTGACACATTGCTGTTCGGCTGTCTTCTCTGAGGATACGCTTCGTGGTACAGTCGTGCTGCCTCATATGCGCTGCTAATACCACGACCGAACATGAATTGATGTCACCCATTTCTTCACGTTAAAACGTGTGTGGAGCCATGGCAGCCACTTCAGATGTTACATGTGCACAGTACATTTCCTATTATTTTTTGGAACTGGCACCAGTAATACTGCACTTTGGCGTACGTCGTATCGGGGAAACCAATGATTTCCGGACCTCTGTTTAATGTCCTGTCTCATTGTCCTCCACTCGACGCTTTAATTTGCAACTGTATTTGCTCATTGTACTGACATGAAAGTTCGAATCTACACCCAACAGTTATCGTATTACTTGTGTTGAGAGAACGAACTGTGTCTATCACGTTTTTTTTTTTAGAATGTAATATTTATGTTAATATATGCTAATATTTGTCTTATCACCAATAAATTATGAAGCAGTAGAAAATATTAGATTCTGACGCTACGTGGCTATGATATTTAACACTTCGGAGACCATGCACTTGGACGAATATTGTGCCTAGGAAATCTGTCATTTCTGTCGTTACTTAAAGCGTTGCTGGCACACATGTAATTAATGGATCTTAAAGAGTAATACTTACTAAAAAGGGGCCAAGCTTCAATATTTATTTTTAATATTGGAAATAAGCGTTTGGCGTCATTGGCTGGGAGGCCCCTTACGGTGCAGGTCCTGCCACTTCGGTGCAGGTCTTGTTACATTCGATGCCAAATTGGGCGACCTGATGGGGATGAAATGATGATGAAGACCTAATGGGGACGAAATGATAATGAAGACAACACAACAGCTAATCCCTGAGCAGAGAAAATCCCCGGGCCCCATAGGACGGCAGTCCGTCACGCTGACCATTCAGCTATCGGGGCGGTCATTTTTAATATTACTTTAGTTCTTCGATAGATCACAAATTTTAAAATAATGACAGAAAGTATAATTATCTTCCCAATAAAAAAAAGCAAGGTGAGTTATTGAGCAAATTTCTTCCTCTTGAGCTTCCAAAATTACTTGCTCACTCAACAAACGTGACGTATTTGAAGCAGAATTACAGAGAACTGCGGAAAGTATCGAATACACCCAAAGAATTACGTCAGTGATCATATTGGCTCTGACATAAACGACAGTAGCTATTTCATTCACTATTTCTTTCGAAATAATTGTAGAAATGAACAAACCAAGGTAGCAGCAGTCAATAGGCGGGTTGCAAGACTTCTGTACATTGTTGTTAAATCAAATGAGTACAGGTTTAAAGCGACTGGTGGCTCGTACGTCAATAAAATCGAGGCCCGACATTTAGTCGGGCGCGGTCTTCGTAACACAGTCGTGGGCCGAGCTGTGTTCGAGCTTGGTCTCCAAAGTGTTAAAAACGGAGTACAAAATGTGGTCAGCCTTTTGAAAGAATAATATATCTTAGATAATCAAATGTACGCTTTCTAAATTGTGTGATACATTGCCGATGTGTAGTCTGTCTCTACCTGTGGCATGTGTGGCACAGGATTTTTTTTTTTTTTTTTGTCAGAGGGTTCGTTTCTTAATCGTTAATTTCCAACAAGAGCCGCCGTCTATGCCCGAGTTCATAGCGTCAACGGTAGATGACAGCAGATTTCGACATTTTATGTCGAACAACTCATTGATTCTGAGTCGAACACACAAACATATACTCATGCTAAATGTTGTGCACGTGGTGCCCTGAAGTTGGTAAGTACTCGAAGAATGTCGTTTTCCAAGATCACCGAGAGCTACTGATGAAATAACCCTTCAAGAGTGTGCTTTCTGGAATTCTGTCGAGCTGTGGTTTCTACTTTCTGCACAATGTTTCGACCGCCGACCCAACCATTTTCTTCAGGTGCTGCGGGGACTCTACGTTGACATATTGTTGGTCTGGCTGGACCACGCCCCCTGATGCTCGTTTGTTCTTCAGAGCCCGCAAGGATATTCCATGAGACGCAAATTCTCGTGGCGTTTTCTAGCTCTGGTGGATGTTACGACACGTTAGATATTAATAAATTGTTTAAACTGAAATATCCATCTTAGTTTATTAGGTTTTCTCACGATTTTATTTTTAATGATTCCTTAATTTCGCTGTCCCGGAAACTTGGCGTTTGCACTACGGTACTGGCCTCATCGTATTTCATTTTATGGCTGGGTCGGTCATCGAAATATTGTGCATAAAACGAAAACAACAGCTCAGCAGAACACACGGAAACACGTTATTAATAAATGAAGCCAAAGAAACTTAGGCGATCAAAAATAAACCTTTAATCTGCAACAGTTTCGATCCGTTGTTGTACAGACTACCTGACGTCGATCGGTAGGTCTAATCTGTTAGTTAATAAAGAGAGGCTTATTTCGTCAGCAGCTCCTGATGGTTTTCAAATTCGATTTCCTTCGAATATACCCGTAAGCCGTACTCATATTACTTACGCATTCATGAGTGCGACACTGTTGTCCCATTAATAAAATGAAAACAGATTTACCCAGCGAAGGCCAAGTTACAGGACTGAAAATTCTCTGAAAAGTATTCACTGTTTCCTTGAACTGCTGTCACAGTCGCACCAGCGGAATCCTTGTTGTGCTTGATGATGTGATGCAGCTAAACGGAATCGAGAGTTTCACAACAGCTCGGCGCACCTACGTGGAACTCTAAACAACTCGAGTTTGTCTGTTACGAGGAGCTCTGCGCGATGCAGAGACATGGTGAATTTAGGCATTCATGCCGGAGGCAGTTACATGCAGTGGGTACTGTACCGTTAAATGTTGGCATGAACGTCATAGCGTTTTACTAGGCATTGCACTATTCGTGATACTGTATTATTCTGCCACCTGCATCCGAGGTTTGAACAGACTTACTTAGCCGGTTAGTGCCGGACGAACTGTTAAATGTGAACTCCATGCCACTATACAAAATGGCATTTTTCACTTTCACAAGTCATTCCCAAGAGTTGAAACACATGATAAGAAACAGAAATAGTATTGAAATCGACGGAGGGTCAAACCTGGCTCTTTGGATTTCCTGTCCAGCACTTACCTACTAGGATAATCAAAGCCAAAACATGGTTAGACTGCATAAAATAATTCTAGATTTTGTTGGAGATCGAATCGCGAACCTGCAGAGACTTATCAATCATACTTTAACTTAAATAGTAGCGTATATTACGTAAGTTTTTCATCCTCATTATCGCCAAATAAAATAAGTTTCAAGATTTCGTCTTCTGTAGGAGCAAACCTTCATTATTAATTATCACCATATCCTACGGTTTCCAGCCCCTGTCTGGGCCTATTTGGAACATAAGCCTCGTTTCGGGTCTTCCCTTCACGTTTCCTGCCCCACAGTGCCCCAGTCTTCTCCTTCCCATACTCATTCGTCCTAGCGATGTAACTATACCTCGATATTCCCCTAGTTCTCTCGTCTCGTACTGACATTTCATGGCCCTGTCTTTGATATCCTGCCAACTCCCATTCTTCCAACATGACCGTATCATCTTAATCTTGTCTTTACTATGGAATCTTGCACGGAATTTTCTTTCGTTATGTCCCCCATCTTACGATTCCTTACTCTTTTTCGCTCTATTTAGCCCTATCTCGCTTTTCCGAAATTTCACCTTACAAGGTTCTATCCTATTCAGCTACCTTGTCTTCATTAACCACTTTTCCGATGCGTACATGAGTATTGGAGCGTAATATGCATGGTATAGCATTTGTTTACCATTTGGTAGTAAAGGCTTGTGACAGCAAGAATTCATGTCGAAACGTTCTCCTTTCAGTAATCTCCATTACATTCCTCACACAGCCATCTATTACGCTCCCCATCTATCTGAAACTTTCCACTTTCCTTAGTAGTTGCGGTCGTATCTTATTGCTCATCGTCGCTATTACTTCACACTTTGCATTAAATTTCAATCCATAGTGTCCCACCACTTCCACCCACACATTTAGCTGTTGTTATCCCTCTACTTTTCTATTTCCCCACGCCATTAAATCATCTGACAACACGACTGCTTTCTAATTTTCATCTTCTATTCGCGCTGCCATCCATAATGGCGACGAAAAGTAAGGAAGATAGTGGACTCCCTTGCTTCAGCCCATTTTTCTGTTCTAACCAGTGTTTCTTTATACGTAAGGTAATAAAATTCGAAGTTATTGTTCACCGTAAGCGTTTTCGTACGTGTTACCAGATCCTCTCATAGATTGTAGGGTCAGTGAAAGTTTTACAGCTTGTGTGAAATTTCTTGTCTATTGTTGATAGTAGAATATAGTACTGGTTTACAAAAATCTCTATTCTTTTATTGTGTTGTTCAGCCGAGCGTAATGCTACAGAAACATTTTTTTTTCTTTTGCAACGTCTTAAAACCTTTAGAATAATGAAACAACTCTACTTCCCCACTTACCACGGCTTACAAGAATTGAGCCACTGGATTGAAAAGTAAATTTCATTTCCTACATCTACGTCTGCGTATACATATATACTCCGCAAGCCAACGTGCGGTGCATGTCGGAGGGCACCACGCACCGCTACCAGTCACTACCTTTCCGGTGCCACTAGCAAATAAAGCAATGGAAAGTAGAGTCTATAAGTCTCCGTACACGTACTAATTTCTTCATCTTATTTGCGTGTTCCTTTGCGGAAAGTACATTGGCGGCAGCTGAATCGATCTGCAGTCGGCTTCAAATGCCAGTTTTCTAAATTTCCGCAATAGTGCCTCGCGAAAAGAGCGTCTACTTCCCTCCAGGGATTGCCATTTAAGTCCACAAAGCATCTGCGCAATACTTGCATGCTGATCGAACCTATCGTTAACAAATGTAGCAGCATGCCTCTGAATTACTTCGATGTCCTTCTATAACTTGACCTGGTCGGAATCCCAAACTTTCCACCAGTACTCAAGAAACCGAGTGAGGTGGCGCAGTGGTTAGACACTGGAATCGCATTCGGGAGGACGACGGTTCAATCCCGCGTCCGGCCATCCTGATTTAGGTTTTCCGTGATTTCCCTAAATCGCTCCAGACAAATGCCGGAATGGTTCCTTTCAAAGGGCACGGCCGACTTCCTTCCCTGTCCTTCCCTAATCCGATGAGACCGATGACCTCGCTGTCTGGTCTCCTTCCCCAAAACAACCAACCAACCAACCAGTACTCAAGAATAGCTCGCACTAGCGTTCCATGCACCATCTCCTTTACTCATTTTACTAAGGTTTGAAGCTCCTCTTTCCTTTCTTCCGTGTTTGCAATTTAAAAACTGGGTGGTTTTGGAAACCAGCCTTATGCAAACGCAATTAGACATGTTTCGACACCAATGTGTCATCTTCTGTGGGTCATATTTTATTACTTAAAATTACATCGCTAACTAAACTGTATTATTATACATCGATTTAAGTGCTCGTTTTCGCCGATTTTTTGATAGCATGTCATCTGCTAAATTTTCCGTCCTGTTTCGTGTCCCTGGTTGATGACTCAATCAGCTGCTTATAGAACAGCTACACTTTCCTAAAATTCTCCCAATAAAACATAGTCGAACATTCGCCTTCCCGACTACCAACCTGACTTGCTCATTCCATTTCATATCGCTGCGTATGTCTGGATTTTCAGTCAATGTGACTTTATCAAGCAGCACATTCCTAATGCTGTATTCGAACGTTACAAGTCTGTTTTTCCTACTCATACGCAATAACTTACATGTTTGTACATTTAGAGCAAGCTACCATTCATCACACCAACTAGAAGCTCTTGTGTCACTCGAGGAGGACACCTCGAGTATTAATCAGTCTTCGTAGCTACCTGGCTGAGCGTGCAATCAGAGAGGAGGCTGGAACCCACAGAGGGGAGCGAAGGCTTTCTTTTTGTGCTGGAGACACGAGACCTGGTGTTCGGCACATGCCGGCAATTACAGCCCCGGCGACGGACGACCGCGCAGGAGGGGTTCCCGCTTGCACGCAGCCGCAAGGAGGATGCTTATCGCTGCGCGCTGGCAGCTTTACCGCTCGCCGAGGCCGTGTAGTCGCGGTTAGCGCGAATATTTAACTCTGCCTGCACTAATCAGCTGTGTCTTACGTACAGTACTAGTGGGCTCTTTACGGGAACTTGTCCTAAACTCAGATAGCTTCATGACATTGCATTCCTGTTTATTTTAACCTAGAGGATCATGAGAAAGTATACTATAAGACAAAAAAAGGATAGAAAGCGATACACCGAATTATTTGAATGGGATGGAAATCGGTAAATGCGATGTACATTCACGTACAAACAAATGATTACAATCTCAGAAAAATTAGAAGACTTATTCAACAGAAATGACAGAGCGTAGAGGAACAAAGCGAGAGACCCGCACCGCCGTACTAGGCAAGGTCCTAAGGGTGGTGGTTTGCCGCTGCCTTCCTGCGTCCGTAATGGGGATGGATAATGATGATGAAGACGACACAATAACACCCAATCATCTCGGGGCAGGTGAAAAATCCCTAACCCTGCCGGGAACCGAAACCGAGATCCCCTGCTCGGGAAGCGAGAAGGCCACCGCGAGACAACAAGCGGCAGACTAGTCAACAGAAAGAGCTTCAAAAACTGAGCAAGTCAATAACGTGTTGTCCACCTCTGGCCCATATGCGAGCACTTATTCGGCTCAGCTTTGGGTAGTAGAATTGTTGGTTGAACTCCTCAGGGATATTGTGCCCCACTGTGTCTAACTGGCGTGTCAGATCTTCTGAATACCGAGCAAGTTTGAGAGCTGTGCGCATAATGCACAAAATGTTGTCAACTTGGGAGAGATCCGGCGACCTTGCTAGCCAAGGTAGGATTTGGCAAGCACGAAGACAAGCATTATAAACTATCTAAAAAATGGCTAAAATGGCTCTGAGCACTATGGGACTTAACATTTGTGGTCATCAGTCCCCTAGAACTGAGAACTACTTGAACCTAACTAACCTAAGGACATCACACACATCCATGCCCGAGGCAGGATTCGAACCTGCGACCGTAGCGGTCTCGCAGTTCCAGACTGTAGCGCCTAGAACCGCTCGGCCACTCCGGCCGGCTATAAACTATCTCCTTATGCGGGCGGGCATTATCTTGCTGAAATGTAAGCCCGGGATGGCTTGCCGTGACGGGCAACAAACCGGGCGTAGATATTGTCGTCCTACCGCTGTGCTGCAAGGGTGCAGCGGATGACAACCGAGTGGCTCTGCTACGCAATGAAAGGGCACCCCAGACCATCACTTCCAGTTGTGGGACTGTATGGTGGGCGACAACCACGTCGCTCTCCGGGGCATTTCCAGCACTTTTTCGCTGGTCATCAGCGCTAAGATCTAAGCGGGACTCTTCGCTGGAAAGTCTACTCCAGACAATGAGCTTCCACGCCGAGTGATCCGCCTATTAATGGTCCTTGTGCCCACTGAAGCACGTGGGATCGATGATAATGATGAAACCTGGGTCCTCAGTGCCTCTCAGAGTATTCCTTCGTTCCTCAAGTTCGGTCTTCTGCCTAGGTCGACCGCTGCCTTCTTGACGCTGTGTTCAGCCATGGTTCAACCATCGTGTCAACATCGTCGAATAGTGGCATCGCTCCTTTTTAGATGTTGAGCAATTTTCCGATTTCTCCAGCTGGCTTCTTCATGCCCAACTACACGTCCCCTCTCAAATGCTGACATCTAGTACATTGTCCGCGCACCTGTCTCTGAGGCACAGCTAGTGTTCAACTATCCTTGCTAGTTGCGCTCTGAAACTGCGCTGCAGCATCACGTATTCATCCACTGGCCGCCAAAGTTTACAATTGTGCATTTTCCTTCGATACGTGTGTATCAATTTGTGTATGTAACTACATGCAGTCTCACTGACATTATTCAAGTTCCGGAATGACGAGCACTTTCGCAATGCTCAACGCAAAAACGGGGGACAATCACTGTTAACCAAGACAAAACGTAAGTTCGAATATTCACAGTAAACATTATGCATTTACTAACGATGGATATAAAGAAATTTCATCGTATAGATACCACGTGTGCACTAACGTTTTTGCGTCTGTATCTTACATCACCTAATAACCTGAAAATTTCGAGTTAGCGTTGTAGCAACGACTTTATTCATGTCTTCATCTCCACATGCGCTTGTCTCGAAGTTCAATAGCGACGTACACTTACCTTTAACCTAAAATTTCTATTTAATAAACCTGCAATCTTTGCTTAAGGAAGGCTATTTCATCGGAACTGACAATACAGTTAAAATGGATAGGGTATGTTTCCAGAATACGGCTCTTGAATGAACACATGTGATGGTATGGAATATGTGGAAAAATATTTAAACAAAGACCAAGGGGAGAGGATAATAGATTTGTGAAAATTGCAACTATACTTGAACGTATTTTAATGATCTATATGTGAATAAAGGACAACGTACTTTATGAATAAATACAGTGTAACGGACTAGTGTCTTTGCATTTCCATCGGGTAGAGTAGTCAAAACAAATCACAAAATATTCTGATTGGTTCTTGAAACGCTGCTTTAAGAGTGGAAAAGCGTTGAGTTAAATCGTCTGAAACCTCGAATGACTGAGTAAATATTGATATCGATCCCTACGTGCTCTAAAGAAACCGGAAGTCCAAAGAAAGATCTCACATTCCACACACCAAATTGACTGCAAAATGCATCGCGGACAGAGATTTAACTGTACCTGACCTGAAAAGCCACGTAATTTACAAATAACTATAGGAAGTGAACATAAATATGGAGATCAAAACCACAGCTGACTACTATGTCTAATACCATGTAGAAAAACAGTTGGCATTCAAAACAGTTTCTAGTCGTCTCCGAAAGAATATATTAATTCTGTGTGGTTTTCAAAGGAATTTTACTCTATTGTTCCTAAAAACGTCCATCCACCTGGTGTCTTCAAATGATATTCTTGCCCTTGCACAGAAGTAGCACGTAGGTCCTGAGTCCGCTGCTTTTGCTGTGATGTTGTAGCGGAATTACTTATCAACAGGCTAAGACTTACCATACTAGTTTTTTAAAATGAAAAACCAGAACTTATTTGGGATGTCAGTGATTTTCAAAAACACTTTCATCGGAAAAACACAGTGAACTGATCACAAAGTAGTACTGTAACAAACGTACGCCTGTAAAAATCACTTGTTACATAAGTAATCAATCGATATAATTCACAAATAATTCTTATGGACTATTAGTTGTTCTCGGCCACGCTTTGCTGTGGCTCACTCTGCTTGAATGGGAAAGAAAGAAAAAAGAAGGCATACGTTTCTAACGTGTGTGGGAATTGTATATACGTACTAATCTCCTTGTCTTTTTGTCTCTGCCTGTCTCCCCTCCCCCTTCATTTGTCCATCTCCACCCTCTTTCGCCTGTCTCTGTCCATGACCTCCTTCCCTCTCTCTGTCAATCTCCTCCCCTCTCTCACTCCATCTTCTCCAACTTCTCTCCTCTGTCTCAGTTCATCAACACCTCACCCGTTTTTCTGTCCATCTTCACCTCCCCCCCCCCCCCCTCTCTGTCCATCTAGTCGTTCCCGTTTTCTATGTCCATTTCTTCCCATCCCTCTGTCCATCTCCTCTTCCCCCTCTCTCTGACCTGGAGCCTTGTTTATTGTTATTGAAAATTCATATTCTGCAAAAGTACTTCAATCATCAACCAATAAGCCATAAACACAATTTTGCTGTGTGCTAACAACGTTTCGCTATTGCATATTTTATATATTAAAAATATATATTCTATATGTGTCTAAACGTTACAATAATCTGTAAACATTTGAAGTAAATCGGAAAGGTATGTTTTGAGATTTTTGCTAACAATATTTACCCTCTATATATCACATATACACATCTATATATTTTATGTATTAAAAATATTAGTACATAAAAGAATTATGTACCTGAAAATCCATCGGTATTAGAATTCAATGAACTGCCAAGTTTTCAAAGCAAGCGGTCAAGAACTTTCAGAGATCCACGATTTTGAACAAACATTTACATTTTTATAACGTTTCCCTTTTTATTATATATATATATATATATATATATATATATATATATATATATACCATATAGCGTTCCAATAGGTACATATAAACAGTTGTGTACTGAAATACAACGTTGTGTCAAAGATTCAAAGCAATCTATGAAGAACTTTCGGAGATTTGAGATTTTGAGGAAACTAACATCTACGTTTGTACTTACATAAAAATATAAATGTTCCTAATCGCAAATCCCCGAAAGTCTTCGACCTACGTTGCATTAGAATACGCATGTGTTTTATGTACCTATTTTTAATATATGTAATATATCATTTTTATAAATTTAATCATAGGAAAACGTTGTTACAAATATCTCAAGAAGTTAGAAACACACACACACACACACACACACACACACACACACACACACACACACACATACACACACAAATGTAAAATATATTACACAAATAGATATCTAAAACCACTCTTGTATTAGAATTCAACGTTGTGCCAAATTTTCAAAACAACCGGTCAAGAACTTTCGGTGATAGACGATTTTGAACAAACTAACATTAACATTTTGTGTTTACGATAGATTTAACATTGTAGAAATTTTTATAAATGTGCCACCATATAAAATTACTCGTCCTAGTTCAATTAGTCTGCTTTGCTTGCAGAGCCGCTATCTTTACGATTGTACTATGCGTCCCCTGCTTAACAACTGTTCTGTTCGGGCCCTCGAGTAGATACTGGAATGGGGAGCACGAATCTCTTCCTCGACGATGAATTGGAGGGAAGCCGATGATACATGAAGAGATTCGACGAATTTTCGGTATTGAAATCTTCTCCAAAATAAAGTTTTGGATGTGCAATGTTTGAGAGGATTTTCCTATTTCCTACGATTTTAATTGAAATCTAAACTATCCTTTATTAATAAATAATGAATGAAACTGTGAGTTTCGCCCGCCAATCAGATTAAGAGACCATTAGGTTAGGCCAGTTTCTCAAGGAAGGTGTGGTCGTCGTACCATGTGTGTCGACACGTCACTTCACTTTCTGACGTCAGCTAATACATTGTCTGTCAACTGCGATGTAAAGTGTGAAATTTCAGTTTTATGGCTCCCAAGACAAGACATGCTGCAGTACGTAGAATGTTGGGTAAGATGTAAAAGAAGGCCTGATGGTCCTACTTTCGTCTGGTCAAATACGTAAACGATCGTCGTAATCGATGCTTTTGTAACCTGAAACTCTGTCAGTAATTATTTGAATAATAAAACACTGCACCAGTTACGTTTTATCATGTATACCACGAAGCGTTTCAGGAACTTACTCCGACTTTCAAGTGCATATATTTATATTCGTATTGCATGTGATGTCTGCGTGTTCGCTGCTGTTACCCTGCAGTCGTCTTTTTTATGGATTTACTGCAATTGGAAAATCGGACGATATAATACTTTATCAGTAACTTGTACAGAAATCACAAGATTTACACTGATCAGCCAGAACATTATGACCACCTACCTAATAGCCGGTATGTCCACCTTTGGCGTGGATAACAGCGGCGATGCGTCGTTGCATGGAAGCAATGGGGCCTTCGTAGGTCGCTCGAGGGAGTTGGCACCACATCTGCACACATACACTCCTGGAAATGGAAAAAAGAACACATTGACACCGGTGTGTCAGACCCACCATACTTGCTCCGGACACTGCGAGAGGGCTGTACAAGCAATGATCACACGCACGGCACAGCGGACACACCAGGAACCGCGGTGTTGGCCGTCGAATTGCGCTAGCTGCGCAGCATTTTTGCACCGCCGCCGTCAGTGTCAGCCAGTTTGCCGTGGCATACGGAGCTCCATCGCAGTCTTTAACACTGGTAGCATGCCGCGACAGCGTGGACGTGAACCGTATGTGCAGTTGACGGACTTTGAGCGAGGGCGTATAGTGGGCATGCGGGAGGCCGGGTGGACGTACCGCCGAATTGCTCAACACGTGGGGCGTGAGGTCTCCACAGTACATCGATGTTGTCGCCAGTGGTCGGCGGAAGGTGCACGTGCCCGTCGACCTGGGACCGGACCGCACCGACGCACGGATGCACGCCAAGACCGTAGGATCCTACGCAGTGCCGTAGGGGACCGCACCGCCACTTCCCAGCAAATTAGGGACACTGTTGCTCCTGGGGTATCGGCGAGGACCATTCGCAACCGTCTCCATGAAGCTGGGCTACGGTCCCGCACACCGTTAGGCCGTCTTCCGCTCACGTCCCAACATCGTGCAGCCCGCCTCCAGTGGTGTCGCGACAGGCGTGAATGGAGGGACGAATGGAGATGTGTCGTCTTCAGCGATGAGAGTCGCTTCTGCCTTGGTGCCAATGATGGTCGTATGCGTGTTTGGCGCCGTGCAGGTGAGCGCCACAATCAGGACTGCATACGACCGAGGCACACAGGGCCAACACCCGGCATCATGGTGTGGGGAGCGATCTCCTACACTGGCCGTACACCACTGGTGATCGTCCAGGGGACACTGAATAGTGCACGGTACACTCAAACCGTCATCGAACCCATCGTTCTACCATTCCTAGACCGGCAAGGGAACTTGCTGTTCCAACAGGACAATGCACGTCCGCATGTATCCCGTGCCACCCAACGTGCTCTAGAAGGTGTAAGTCAACTACCCTGGCCAGCAAGATCTCCGGATCTGTCCCCCATTGAGCATGTTTGGGACTGGATGAAGCGTCGTCTCACGCGGTCTGCACGTCCAGCACGAACGCTGGTCCAACTGAGGCGCCAGGTGGAAATGGCATGGCAAGCCGTTCCACAGGACTACATCCAGCATCTCTACGATCGTCTCCATGGGAGAATAGCAGCCTGCATTGCTGCGAAAGGTGGATATACACTGTACTAGTGCCGACATTGTGCATGCTCTGTTGCCTGTGTCTATGTGCCTGTGGTTCTGTCAGTGTGATCATGTGATGTATCTGACCCCAGGAATGTGTCAATAAAGTTTCCCCTTCCTGGGACAATGAATTCACGGTGTTCTTATTTCAATTTCCAGGAGTGTATGTCACTTAATTCCCGTATATTCCGGGGAGGGAACAAGACGCCACGTTCAGTTACATATATATATATATATATATGCTTCGGTATATATATATATATATATATATATATATATATATATATATATATATATATATACCGAAGCATGCCCCTAGTTCAGGACGCATACAAAGATCTATCAACTCATCTTCTTCAAAGAGCACAAGAGCAACTGGAAAACAAAATTCGTGAATACCAAGGTGCCTTTCGCCCAGTATATCCTGCACAGAACAAATTTTCAATGTAAAGACCGTGCTAAAATACAAAGGTGTCAGAAACAGCACTATAATTTGCACGTTTGTTGACTTTAAAGTGCCATACGACTCAGTTGACCGACAAGCTCTTTTTGATATCGTTGAAGAACAAAGGTTAGATCCAAAAAAACTTAATCTGATCAAAGAATCATTGACCGATAGTACATCCAAGGTGAAATTTATGGCTGAAATATCCGAGCCCTTCCTGATCAAGAGTGGCATCAGACAAGGTGATGGTGTGCCTCCTCTCCTATTCATCCTTGTGCTGTACAAGCTCATCGGCGAATGGGAAAAGGAATTGAACAAAAATTGCTGGAAACCTATACAGATGGGGCGAGTCAAGGATGACATAAGAATTTCATGTTTAGTTTTAGATCACGAGTTAGCTCTACTAGCAGATGATAACAGCAATCGAACAGGTTGAAACCCTTAAAGAATGTGCAAAGAAAGTTCGTCTGCAAATATCTTTCCTAAAGTCTGAGTTCATCGCCACAAAAACTGACACCCAAGACTTGGCTACAAATACGGTCATATCAATATAGTTCCGTATTTTAAATACTTAGGTGAAGTCCTTGAACCTACAGGGCGAGATAAAAAAGCACAAAACATTCGCCTCCGAAAACTAAAGAGAGCCTTTGGAAGAACCTACAAAGTGCTCAATAAAAAATGCTTGTCCGAAACACTAAATTTAGGCACTATGATACAATCCTGTATGCCAGTGAAACTGTGACAGTCCACATAAAAGGTGACCTAGAAATCTTATTAAAGGAAGTACGTAAAATCATCAGAAAGATACTACGGCAAAAGAAAACAGAAGAGGGCTACAGACTACATCTCGTAAACAACTGAGAAATCGTCCAACCCTGCAACAGTCATTAGAAAAAGGCGATTAAAATTTTATGTGCTCGTCTCTACGCATCCCAAAACAAGAATTCAACAGAAAATTATTAAATACATACAAGGACTTAAAACTACATCCTGGATACAAGAAGTCAAAAAGGACCTACAAAAAGCTCAGACAAATTATGTACAAATTATTGACAGATGGGAAGTTAAGTCTGAGAACGAAGCTCCGAAGAAAGCGGGAACAAAATGGACAGAGGAAAGGAAGAGAGACCATCCAGAAAAAATAAGAGCAGTGTGGAGAAAGAAAGGAAAACGAATCAAGAAGCTTTGCGTGATCCAACAGGGTCTAATTGCATGCACATAATAATGTGTGTGTGTGTGTGTGTGTGTGTCTGTGTGTGTGTAAAATACTCGATTTCATCCAGAGATGTCGCCTCGAGGAACGCCTACAGCACGCAGTACTTTGTAGCGAATGTTACGTAAGCTGGAGCCGTGGGCCTGTTGCGCAACTGAGGGACACATCCCCCGGCAGCCGGTTCGGGGTTTCGCCGTAGGCGGGGTGCCTGCCCGCGCTGAATAGCTGCCGCGAGGGAGAGCCCAAGGTCACGGGAATACCGTTGCAGGGGTCCAGCAGGCGCTGCTGCCGCTGCCGCGATGAAAAGGGAGGCTGGCGGCGGCTCCTCCGGGTAATTGGCCAGCAGAGCACGCGGCACGCTCCTCCACCATTACTGCACGCGCCGTAACGGCCGAGTCTCGTGCCGCGCCGCTGCTTTGTCTAGCGCTACTGCACTGTAGCCCTCCCCCCTCTACTCCCCCACCTCCCCAGGAGGATCGCGAGGGCATCGCGCTGTCGGGATGTCCGCTCGCCGCTGGGTGCCAGCCAGTCGCATTAGCGCCATTACGCTGCGACGAGATACGGAGACTTATTGTTCCAGCGCGAGCTCCTAGGCGCGCACGTAGGTGTATCGCTCTGGAGGCACGCCGTCGCACTGCAGCTGACGACGTGCTAATGGCGCCATTCCGGATACGATATAAGTATGTAAGATAGCTGCAGGTTCCCGCTGAGCACCTGGCGTTACCTTGATGAACAGAAGCGTGGCTAGCGGATTAAGCCGCCTGCACACGGACTGTGCATTCGAGCGTCAACGTTGACGAGCCAAGACCCTTACGTCATAAAGTAAAGACAGCTCGTTGGGGAGTCTTTCCGAACGTTTAGAGCAATATCGAGCCCGTCAGGCATTCTGTACGTGCGTTTTACGTAGACCAGTGAGGTGTAAGAACGCTATCTACGTCACGTGACGCCATCTCTTACTATTAAGGAGTCGTTAGGGGCCATAAACTGAGGTGACAGAAGTCACGGGACAGAGAAGCCACATGTTCAGGTGACGGTAGTATCGCGTAACCAAGTATAAGAGGGCAGTGAATTGGCGGAGCTGTCGTTTGTACTCAAGTGATTCGTGTGAAAATTTTCTGACATGATTATGGCCACACGATGGGAATTAACAGCAGACTTTGAACGAGGAATGGTAGTTGGAGCTAGACACGTGGAAGATGCCATTTCGAAATCGTTAGGGAATTGAATAATCCGTGCTCCACAGTGTGAAGAGTGTGCCGAGAATACCAAATTTCAGGCATTACTTCTCACCACGGACAGGGCAGTGGCCGACGGCATCCACTTAACATCCGGGAGAGTGGGCGTTTGTGTAGAGTTGTCGATGCTAACAGGCAAACAAGACTGCATGAGATAAACGGAGAAATAAATGTGCGACGTACGACGAACGTATCCGTTAGGACAGTGTGCCGACAGAATTTTAACGACCGAGAGCAGCAGCGCTTGAATAGAGTTGTCAGTGCTAACAGACAAGCAACAGTGCGCGATATAACCGCAGAAATCAGTGTGGGACGTACCTAAATTTAGCGTTAATGGGCTATTGCAGCAGACGACCGACACGGGTGCCTTTTCTAACAGTACAACATCGCCCTGAGCGCTTCTCCCTATATTTTTATCATTTCGGTGGGACTCTAGACAACTGGAAACAAGTGGCCTGGTAGGATGAGTTCAGGTTTCAGTTAGTAACAGGCTGACGGTAGTGTTCGAGTGTGGTGCAGACCCCAAGAAGCCAAGGACCGAAGCTTTCAACAGTACACTGTGCACGCTTGTGGTGGCTCCATAGTGGTGTGGACAGTGTTTGGACGGAATGGACCGGGTTCTCTGGTCTAACTGAACCGATCACCGACTGGACATCCTTATAACATCTTTATGGATAGTGAAATTTTTATTTATGTACACTACAGACAGAATAACATGACTAGCGTATGAACAAGGGAGAAAATGTGTGTTTGAACAGAGGTAACGTTCAAATTTTCGCCCGTCCATTTCGTAAACAGCGATCTGCTAGCCAGACGCAGCCGACAGTTGCCGCTCGAATGTGCTGTTGTCGCTAGGCCAGAAGTTGCATCGTTTCTGAGCGGTCAGCATCACGTTGAACTCTACACGCTCAACGCACACATTGCAAATCACGGTCGGTGTACAGACGGCATTATGTCGCGCTTATTTGGGAGGTGAATGCTAACGCTGGGCATTTCGAGCGTATTACTGACATTGTAGAACACCGTGAATGTATACTAATTGGATATAAATACAGATAGCTGCAACGATCCACTTATAGAATATTAGTTTTGTTCCATTAATTAGTTTTTGAACTTTTTGAAGCTGATATTGTAAGCCTTCGTTGCTTATGACCTCGTCCAAAATGCTTTTCTATACTTGCTATCAGGATGTAAATATTCCGGTGCTTGATTATATGTATACTTCTGATTCCTTGGGAACTGCGAGCAGAAGTTCATAATCTATGACATCTGCTTTAATAAAATACATTTAGGCATTAGGACGTGTCATTTTGAAACGCTAAAACAACTACAAAACCGATGTTTGAGACAGTATTTGCAGAGGTTGTATTTGGGGTGACTAAACTGCTATTTTCTGGGTGATAGTCCCAGTTCAACAGGCCGTGTATGTTGGCAAGGCAGCAGCTGCACGACACAAGGGTTCACTGTCATCACCATGCGGCCACAAGAGAACTGCCGTGTTGCATCGACGACTCGCTGCATGAAAACCCAGAGCCTGGGTACGAGCTGCCGACAATCTGTTGCCTGACAAGCGTCAGACAGATTAGTAGTAACGCATCTTGACTTCTTTGAACTGTGCAGTGACGTTCTAGTGTAATAAGACCATCCCATGGAATCAGCCATTTATTGCTCCGAAGACCTCCGCTCCAAAGACAGTCTAAGCACATCTGAGGTCATCAGTCCTCTAGACTTAGAACTATTTAAACCTAACTAACCTAAGGAGGCAGGATTCGAAACTGGGACCGTAGCAGCCGCGTGGTTCCGGACTGATGCGCCTAGAACCGCTCGGCCACCATGGCCGGAAAACACAGTCAAAACACTGGTTGGTAATAGGTATACTGTTTGAAAATGACATCACTTAATCCCCGAAAGTATTTTATCGACACTGACATCTGCCGTGAGAGGCTGCACATTCACCTCAACGTTTTTTTTTCTCGACAGAGTTGCAATGCACTGGAAGGCTTTACACGTTACAGTACTAAATTCTGTGTCTTATCAAGTACAAATACAGATAAAGATAACTGCAACTAGTCACTTATGGCATATTTATTTGCAAAGATTGACATTGTCAGGAAGGAGACAGCGATCTTAACGCAGTTTGTTAATTTTTTTTTTTATGTAATGTAGTTTCGACGTGTCTTGGCAAGGTGGTTGAGCTTGTGGCGTTTTACTTTTAATCGTCAAGTTGTGCGATTTTATATGACATGAAGCATCAGTCCTATGTAAGGCAGAATATGGAACAGCTCACAGTTCTTGTTCCATTGCATACACATTTCTCACTATAACGTCTACTGTACAACTGCAAATAATGGCCACTGATGCAATTTTTGCTAATGCAACCGCCAGCTTTCCTTCTTCGCTACCTGCTTCTTGCGAGATTATGGTTTACAGCGTGGTTCCCTCTCGATGATGTCCATCTCGTTAGCCCATAGTTCGAATGCATGTCATTGCATAACTGTAGCTAATGATGTTTGTTAATCCGTATTCAACTAGTTTTTACCGCAGGAACGATTTGAAGATGGTTGCAGAAAGCACCAGGGACTAGTCATGTTTTAACCGTAGAAACAAAACTGCGGTCTAGGCATTATAATTCCTTACATTAATTTATTTCTCTAATAAAGTATTCATTAACTAGTTGTCGGGCTTTCTCAGGCTCATGCTCAAATGAGGCACCCAGAAGTTGTATACTCATATTTGTAGCATGAGACTGGATAATGGAGGCTACTTCTCTGTGAGACACATTAAAGTTTTTCTTGTCCTCTTCTCTGTGAGAAGAGGATAGGAAAAACTGTAATGTGTCGCCTTACATGTAGGTTATAGAGTCAACTGTGTCATAAACTAATTTCTGTACTTATTGCGACAATATGAGCGGTGTTGGAGTTCATTTCCACCCCGCCGCATGCATTTACATTGCCAACCAGCCACTGGTTGAAAAACTTGTCGCTATAATCACTCCCGCTAGAAATTCGCCACCATTCAGCATGTATTGCACTGATTTCCAGCTCTCCATTAGAAAGCTTCCTACATGGATTATTAATGTTTTACCACTGGCCACCTTGTCTTATAGCAGTAGTAATAATGAAGTATCTATTATGTACTAACTTTTCATAGACTACACGTGTATCATATTATAAAAATTTCCTTCATTATCTGTATTTTACAAAGCAATGTGACATTTCCTGCCAAATCTCTTATCAGCTTGGACTCTATACTTAGTTATTTTAATCCAACGCAACCCGTAATTTCACTCGACAAAATCTGTGGAACACTACAAGTTCTATAAATTCTCTTGACCTCAGAGGCTAGTAAATATGTTGATTTACAGGTCATGCCCACTGGGGCAGAAAACGTCGCCTACAAATAATATGCTGCTCCGTGAATTTCTAACAAAAGTTTTTAAGTAATTATGTTGTGAAAATGAGAGCTTAACGCAAATTATTTGTGACTCAGATTGTAAATTGGCTAAACTGATACTTTAATATGCAGCTAATGCTGAAATATAATGCGAATCATCATGACTTGACAGGAAGCAAATAATGTTTTAACAAACAAATATCCCTCGGAAGAAACTGTTCAAGATCATTATTTCGTGGATAAATTGTCACAAAACTTTTCTGAATATAGAGCGATGATGGTAAATTCTGCGACGTCCTGAGTCGCTAAGCCACTCTGATAATCCACAGTGCTTTGAGTTCTTGTATTTTTGCAGAGAAGGAGTCTTCACGAAATATAATAATGGAATAAGCTTTAGGATGATTCTTACAAAAAATAAAAAATAAAGAAAAACATAACTAGCCCAGGTTGCCTGCTGTTAGCTCTAATGAACTAACGGTGTTGTAGCAGGAAGTTACCATGTCCGTTCAAGGTTATATTATGTATTATTTAACTGCTCTTTAAGTGGATTTGTATGTAACATCTGGTATTGGCTTCCCTTCACTTAGGAAGTGTGTAATCTGATAACTACGTGGTTTACAAATGAAGGTTATTTAGTAATAATAATAAAACTATTCCTGTTTGTACACTTCAGTAACGAACAAACTGGTTAACAAATACTACGTGACCCTTAAACCGAATTCGCTCGCGGCTGTAATACCGTTATTTGCTCAATATGACCCTAAATTTCGTAAACATTATCCTGAGGACAAAAAAAAGTGTCGAATCACTTTTCTTTCTGAAACATAAAATCAGCACAATACGTATGTCAAACAGAAACTCTGCAGCTTCGACGTTTCGTTGACAGGGAACAGAAACTTTTTCTAAATTCCTTAACGCGTTTATTAATGGTTCTGTCAAGAGTTGTAATATTTACTAGGTGACTAGTTCGAACTTTGTTTGATTCTTAGTAACAGGCATGTGTGGATTGTGGAATTCATCCTGCAAACATTTGTAGAGGATGTGTCGCCAATCAATGTTTATTACTGAGATCAGGCACTGTCATTGCAGCCTCAGTAGGTCAGGCTTGAAAATGAACCTGTAAGTTTCCACACTAGTCGCCTGATATAAATACTACAACTGTTCACAGACCGTTAAGAAACGCTTTAAGGAATGATTACAGAAGTGTCTATTACTTTTAAGATACACAGGCATTATTTTGTCAACGAAAATCTTCTCATTGTAAGTCACAGTGTCATGACATAAAATGTTCCAACTTTTCATTCACTTCTGTAGTCTTCATAAGGGCGATGGTGAATACGTATATTATAACAGCAGCGTGAGAATAATGTTCGTAAGGGGAGGTGATAGGGAAATTAAACGCCTTTGGTAACTGTTATGTTTAAAGAAAATAATTCAATGTTTTGCCGTTATAGTCATACATATTTGGATAAAATTCTGCATCATCTAAGGACATCATTCGTCATTGTCTTCTGTTACTGGAGATTTCTTCCAGTTCCGGAGCAGTAAATTGAAGAATGAAAATGTCAGACAGTGTAAGTGCCATTTTGTTCACGAAACGGGTGTTCAGTTCTGTTGTGTTCTCGGTATTCTAGACTTGTACTAGACTTGTTCCAAGAGCCAAATCCTGTTAACAGCATTAATTACTAGGTGCTGCACGGCCCTTGTGACAAGCAATGCATCCCAATGGAATTCGAAGTGCCATGCGTCAAATTCTCCTCCAGTTAGTTGATGCACAGTCTTTGCTGTACTCACGTATGGTAAGCAGCTTTTGTTTATGTCAGTAAAACATCTGTGCAGTACAAGAAAATAATTTGTGTTTCAAAAACAGCAGAGAAAAAGGAAAGAAAGGTTGTAAAAGTGGATATACATAACAATGCATGTCTGGAAAATTTAATGAAAAACCATTTCATGCTCAACATCAAATGCACAGTAAACACTGAGAGTACAAAAATAGACGTGTGTGAGAAGCAGAAGTCAATATTGGAATATGTTTTTCTGTAATTTAATTTTGTTATTCTCTTGTAATAAATTTAAAAGAAATGAGAAATGGATGTTGTTGATCTTAGTTCTACTGGATAATACATTACTGTCGTATTTCTGCACTTGAATTATCACAAACAAACCGCAGTGCCCAGTATTAGTATCATTTGAAACAAAAACGTTTTTATTGGCATTTGTAATCAGTCAGTTGCCCGTCATGGCAATTAAAACGTTCTTAATAAATTAATTATTTTCTTATTTGTCTCATTTTTGTGCTGATAAGATGAGCAGCATAATCGTGAGCAGTATAGTTCTGTGGCATAGAATATTTTGGATACAAATAGGTTATATACAAAAAGTGGTACATTGCTTTATCAATTCTCCTCAAAAATATGAGATTTAGCACTTAGAACATTTGATGTTTCCACTCTTGATATGTGAAAAATATAAAATCTCACTTGTTTCCAAATGCAATCACGTTATTTTTAACTTCCCACTTATCGGTCACTGTACGATAGACCGATTGCAGTCGTAGAAGGTAACACTAATTAAAGCAGGACTACCTGCTACGTATTAAAATGAATTTCCGATGTACTGAATGTCTCCTATTTTATTATGTTGTTCCTAAGATTCATACTGAGAATTTTGCAAAACATTGCTACGCTATTGGACACCTGATTTCGTTTGAGTTTTGTGGTTCACGAATGCTGAGAAGCCTGCGAAAATGCTATCAGCTGCTATCGTTCTTCCGCTGTTTTAAGCAAAGTTCAAGTCCACCAAAAACTAAGAGCGTGTCATGAGATCGCCCACGTCGTTTTGGGATACTCGTGGCACCACGAAAGACCAGCGGGTTGCTTATTCTGGCACTGTGGATGGAAGCTTGTCAGTCGTAAAATGTCCACTTAACGGCATGGCAGACGAGTCTCTGGGACGTCCGTTGGCTTGTGACGAAGTATAATATTCTCTTACCGCGCTTTCGCGGCAGTTCACTGCCCGCGTTATTGCTCTTCTCAAAAGCGCCGGTTTTTAAAATTAGGGTCAACTGTGGGACCAGCAGATATTTATGCCGTGTTTCACTCCCTCGTCCGGAATAGTCCTCTTCTTCGTTTGGTCTTCATTCTTTACGGTCAGCATTATATGTATTGCTGTTACGACCTCCACTCATATTTGTGAAAGGTGTAGTTGAGGCAAGGCCCTCAATTAATATGCGGACAGTACGGCTCTGTTTCTCAGTTGTGTTTTTGGCCTACGCCAGGTGGTGGAAGAGTTACAACCACATCGATAACACCGACATTGTTTCAAAAATTAAAATTTATGCTTCAAGAATTTTAGATGTCACAAGACTTTGCCGTAAAATAGTCTATCATTTTATGGAGTCATTCAGAGGTGCTAGTTTCGTGAAACTGTTGGAACATGCCGGTCAGTTCCTCGTCTGTAAACTACGTCCGATGTTTAGAACAATAGTCACGTTCAACTCTCCACTGGCTACAACAGCAGAAAGTATCTTACCAAGAGACTTGCAGGTCGTCAGAGGGCTATGATGACGCACTGCACCATTCTACTACGAATGGTGCGTGTCAGAGGGGTATGATCTCTGAACACTGATTTCACAATAGCTCAAGTCTAAGAAAAGTCATACAAATCTGTAGGAATTTGAAATGGAACGATTACATAGATTCAGACGTTGGCAAAGCAGTAGTGGCAAACTTCCGTTCATTGGCAGAAAAGAAAATGTAATCAATCTACAAAGGAGAATGACTACAAAACACTCGTCCGATCTGTACTAGAATATTGTCTAGAACGTCCTCAAACTCGAATTTCTGATGTCAGGATACCAACGGAATATTACAAGATGCCACCGAAACGTTTGCATCTACATCCATTCTCAGTAAACCAAGTGTATGAGACCTGTACCAAAGACATGCAACAGGGGATGCTGAATGCGTGCAAAGAAGTGCAGCACGAATAAACACAGATTTGTTTGATTCATCAGAGACTGTCACGACGATGCTGTAAAAATTGAGTTGGTACACGCCAGAAGATAAATACAAAGTATCCAATGAAAGCATGCTTAGAAATCAGCAAAACCCAGCTTTAAGTGATGACTCTACGTATCGCTCCCATATGGATCGCGAGGACAAGATTAGACAAATACAGTGAGCACAGAGGCGTTTATGCAATCAGTCTTACCGCGGTCCATGTGTGAATAGAACGGGAAGAAGGGCTAACAACTGGTACAGCAGGAAGTACCCTCTTCCGTGCACCTCACACTAGCCTGCACAGCATGAATGCAGACATGGACGTTTCGGTGGCATCTTTTAATACGCAGTCAGTATCCTGATACCAGGAATTCGAGTCTGAGGCCGTTCTAGACAAGGTACTGATAAAGCAGTCAAGGTGTATCGCTAAACCACGGTTTCATAGGGCAGAGTAGTTTAGATGGTACTCCGCAGTGGTCTGACATCTGCAGCCCCAGGTCTAGCATCTTGCCGTACTGGAGGCGATTCGACAGTTACTCACTTTAGGCTTGTCTCCTGAGGCATGACTAATTAGTACTGGCGCTGTTAACAAGTCACTATTTTTCGCATTGTACTTACCTGATAGAAGTTGAGGAATGTGATTTGCTATTTCTCCGTCGGATTTCAGATGTAATGGGTTAGCTGTAAACGACCTGCAACAAGCTAATGAAAAATTGCAAAAGTAATGGTAATAACCAACGGACTGAAATTTGAGAAACGTAAAGTATAGAAAACGTGATAATTTAATAAATACAACTCAGATCATCGCTCCACTCAAAAGCTTTGTGTCGAAATTTGAACAGCTTGCAACGAACAACATATGTGTCATTTTGGTACACTGGACGTCACATAATAAATTAAACACTATGATTACACTTAGTACAGCAAATATGACGTTTTGCTACAGTATACAGGGGCCTTTTGCAAAGCATTCTCAGCCAGACATTAATATGGAGATCCCGCGAGTAGCTAAGTCCCATTAGCATCATAAATAAGCGCCGATTGCCAATGGTCCTCCATAGAGTAAATGTTAATCTATGCCAGTAGACAAAATTTGCTGTTGAGCTTCCTTCTCTCTCTCTCTCTCTCTCTCTCTCTCTCTCTCTTTCTCTGTATCTGGCACACGCACACGGACACAATCACACACACACACACACACACACACACACACACAAAGCGCAAACTGTAGTGCTTCTTTCAATTGTTCTGTGGACAGCTGATACAGTTGGAATCTTGTGCCCTAGATTTGTATACATTACATTTTTTCAGCAGTAATGTAACAATAACAACAAACTCATCTTTACTGTCAAATCTTTCATCTTCTCATTAGTTATTGATTTTTTTCGTAATTTTTTTTTCTAAGTATGAAAACTGTGTAGCTGTTGCAGAAAGTCTACTGTAACAAAAGCATCTGCAGCAGATGTTGGCTTACAACTAATTTTATAGTTTAAGAAACGCTGCGTTTAGAGGACAATATACTGAGAAGCTATGGACTGCACTAAAACAGGAAATACAGAATAAGAGGCATTCAGTGTACGAGTTTTCGAAGCATATTAAAAATCAAGTATTTAGGAAAGGTCAAAATTAGAATTAGTTTGAAAATTAGAAGAAACTTATGTTGGGATGAATATGTGAGACAAGGACTGAGACTGCTGCTATTATTCATATGATAATGGAAGACGAAGCCCATGGTAGAAAGTGTGTTACGAGACAAAGGCGTGAGGCGCCGTGCACACAGACTTGACGAGGTCGGTGCAGTGCCGAAACAATTTAAATAACGCATCAAAATACTTCAAAAGACTAGAGATTAAATTTAGAAAAGAGGACAAAAAAAGGAAAGGAGAGAAATTAAGTGAAAATAAAGAAAGATTTAAGCGACGAGAGAGAAGTATTTAAGATAAAACGATAAGAGCAAGGGGAGTAACAATAAGAAGAGCACCGATTTAAGAAAAGACAGTAAGTAAACGAACAGGACAGAAGAGAATGGGAAAGGAAAGAGAAAACAGAAGAAAAATTTAAGAAAAGAAGCAACAGTGGAAAAGAGAAAGCAAATAAACACATACAAGAAACTAATAAGAAAAAGAAAACCACAATGGAAGAAACGAATAAGAAAAAAAGACAATAGCAGAAGAGCAAAAACCTCTAGATTAATACGAGAGACAGACAGAGAGAGAGAGAGAGAGAGAGAGAGAGAGGGAGGGAGGCGCCGTGCACACAGACTTAACGAGGTCGGTGCAGTGAGAGAGAGAAAGGGAGAGAGAGAAGATCCAACAAACAGCACCGCATTTGTCATAGAATCGATTAATCGGTGTGAGAGTGTTACAGAGATGCTAAACAATCTCCAGTGGCAGACGCTACAAGAGAGGCATTCTGCACCACAGCGTTGTTTACCATGAAAATTCGGAGAGTGTACATTGCTGGAAGCACTGGAAGCATATTACTTCCTGCCACATTCGTCTAAGAGAATGAGCAAGACGAGAAAATCGAAGAAATTAAAGCCTAATACTGAGGTTTTCAGATAATCGTTCTTTCCATGCACTTTTCGAGACTGGATCAGGGAAGGGGGGAAGTATCCTGAGCACACAACGTAAGGCGGTTTGTGGAGTGTATATGTAGATGTACAGGAGATATGATGGGAGAAAACGTATGGATATTGAAAAACTATACACTGAGGTGACAAAAGTCGTGGGTCAGCAATATGCACATATATAGACGGCGGTAGTATCGCGTACGCAAAGATAAAAGGGCAGTTGTCATTTGCACTTAGGTGGCTCATGTAATAAGGTTTCTACCGTGATTACGGCAGCGGGAAGGTAATTAACAGACTCTGAATGCGGAGTAGTAGTTGGAGATAGACGCGTGGGACATTCCATTTCGAAAAGCGTATGGGAATTCAATATTCCGAAATCCACAGCGTGAAGAATGTGCTAAGAATGCCAAATTTCAGGCATTATATCTGACCACGGACAATGCAGTGGCCGACAGCATTTAACGACAGAAAGGAGCTGCGCTTCCGTAGAGTTGTCAGTGCTCACAGACAAACAACACTGCGTGGTATAACCGCAGAAATCAGAGTGGGACGTACCGAAATTTTGTGTTAATGGTCTATGGCAGCAGACGACCGATGCGAGTGCCTTCGTTAACAGCACAAAATCGCCTGCAGCGCCGCTCCTGGGCTCGTGACCATATCGGTTGGACCCTAGACGACTGTAAAACGGTGGCATGATCAGATGAGCCCCGATTTCAGCTGGTAGGAGTTGATGGTAGGTTTCGAGTGCGGCGCAGTCTCCACGAAGCCAAGGATCCAAGTTCTCAACAAGGCACCGTGCAAGCTGGTGGTGGCCCCGTAATGGTGTGGGCTGTTTTAGCATGTAATACACTGCGTCCTGGTTGTCTTCGCCTACTTGGAAATCATCTGCAGCCATTCATGAACTTCATGTTCCCAAACATCGATGGAATTTCTGTGGATGACACTGCGCCATGTCATCGGACCACAATTGTTCACGAATGGTTTGCGGAACATATTGGACATTTCGGGTGACTGATATGGCCAACTAGGTCACCCGACGTGAATCCCATCGAATATATATTTAACTTTATCGAACGTTCAGTTCGTGCACAAAATTATGCACCGGAAGCACTCTCACAGTTATGGACAGCTATAGAGGCAGTTTGGCTGAATATTTCTGCAGGGGATTTCCAACGACCTGTTGGCACGTCGAGTTGCTCAACTACGCAGGGGAAATGGAGATCCGACACCCATTACCTTTGTTACCTCACTGTAATATTAATGGTATTGCCCGCATCTCGCGGTCGTGTGGTAGCGTTCTCGCTTCCCACGCCCGGGTTCCCGGGTTCGATTCCCGTCGGGGTCAGGGATTTTCTCTGCCTCGTGATGGCTGGGTGTTGTGTGCTGTCCTTAGGTTAGTTAGGTTTAAGTAGTTCTAAGTTCTAGGGGACTGATGACCATGGATGTTAAGTCCCATAGTGCTCAGAGCCATTTTTTGAACTAATGGTATTACAATTATATACCGGGTGATCAAAAAGTCAGTATACATTTGAAAACTTAATAAACCACGGAATAATGTAGATAGAGAGGTAAAAATTGACACATGCTTCGAATGAGTTGGGGTTTTATTACAACAAAAAAAAAACGAAGTTCACAAAATGTCCGACAGATTGCGCTGGATAGCAAAACTGCTACTGGACGGGTGAGAGGTACGCCAATAAGTTATAGAATCGCATCATCCCCAGAGTGGCCGATAAACACCTGCTGGAACGTACGATGTTTATGCAGGATAGCGCTCCACCCCATATTGCTAGACGCGTGAAAGATCTCTTGCGCGCGTCGTTTGGTGATGATCGTGTGCTCAAGCGCCACTTTCGTCATGCTTGGCCTCCCAGGTCCCCAGACCTCAGTCCGTGCGATTATTGGCTTTGGGGTTACCTGAAGTCGCAAGTATATCGTGATCGACCGACATCTCTAGGGACGCTGAAAGACAACATCCGACGCCAATGCCTCACCGTAACTCCGGACATGCTTTACAGTGCTGTTCGCAACATTATCCTCGACTACAGCTATTGTTGAGGAATGATGGTGGACATATTGAGTATTTCCTTGAAAGAACATCATCTTTGCTTTGCCTTACTTTATTAAGCTAATTATTGCTCTTCTAATTTCATCTCGCCATCTGCCAGACATTTTTTGAACTTTTGTATTTTTTTTATTCTAATAAAACCCCATGTCATTCCAAGCATGTGTGTCAATTTGTACCTATCTACATTATTCGGTGATTTATTCAGTTTTCTAATTTATACTGACTTTTTGATCACCCTGTACATAACGATATAGTCAAAAGAGTGGAAGAATTTTGTAGTGGTACTAGACGGATAGTTGATTTGGAAGATGCAGCTATTAGGTTAGAACTTTGAGAACGTGAAGAGTCAAGACGCGGCGGGAGTAGGAGGAGCGCCTTGGGAGCGACGGGGTCGGCGCAGGACGGAGTAGCGCCGGGTGCCCCGCGGTAACGGCCGGGCGGAGCAGCGCCCACGCGGTCCCTCTTAATTTTACGAGCCGCGCCGTCCGGCGGCCGGCCCAGCACTCAGCCAGATAAGCTGACACGTAAATTATTGGCTGCCTCTGGAGCCGGCAGCGGCCGGGCCTCAGAGCCAGCGCCTGCCTCCGCTGTTTACTCGCGGACCGCGGGGCTGCCCGGCCGGGCCTGCCCCATTGTGTTTGTCTCTGACGCGCGCATTTCTCACCCGCCCTCTGCATCGCCCGCATTCGTTATCAGCTGCCCGCGCGTCTGACAGCGATAAATCGCGGCGCGCAGGCGCTCGAAATTATCACGCGTCCGCGGCGCGGCAGGACTGCACACAATGGCGCTGACAAAATATTTCTCCGGGTCGTAATTGTTGCCGAAACGAACGATTTCCTCCCGGCCTCCAGCAGTCGCAGGCCCGTTCATCGGCGTTTCCTCGGCAGATGGGTCCACCGCCTCTCTTTGTACCGGCCCTGCCGCAATATGAACCTGATTGGCTGAGAATAAAATACGGCATACAGTGAGGTGACAACAATCATGAAATATCTCCTTTCTCACGACGTAGTGTAGCAACTGGATGTGGCATGGACTCAACAAGTCTTTGGAAGTGCCGTACAGATATGCTGAGCGGTGCTGCCTCCATAGCCTCCCATAACTACAGAAGTGTTGCGGCTGTAGGAATTTGTGCACGAACACTCCTCTCAATTATGTAACGTAAATATTCGATGGGATTCATGTCGGGCCAGCCGCTATGGCCGAGCGGTTCTAGGAGCTTCAGTCCGGAACCGCGCTGCTGCTACAGCTGCAGGTTCGAATCCTGGCTCGGGCACGGATGTGTTGGATGTCCTTAGGTTTAAGTAGTTCTAAGTCTAGGGGACTGATGACCTCAGATGTCAAGTCCCATAGTGCTTAGAGTCATTTGAACCATTTTTGGTTCATGTTGGGCGATCTGATTGGCCAAACAATTCGCTCAAATTTCCCAGAATGTTCTTCAAACCAATCGTGAACAATAGTGGACCGGTGACATGGACCATTATCATCCATAATAAGTATATTGTTGTTCGGGGACATGAAGTTCCTGAATAGATGCAAATGGTTTCAAACTAACCGAACATGACGATTTCCAGTCAGTTATCAGTTCTGGTGGATCAGAGCTTCCAGTTCATTCCATGTAAACAAAGACCACACTATTATGGAGACCCAGTGCCCTGCGGACAACTTAGGTCCTTGGCTTCTTGTGATCTGCGCCAAACTCGAAGCATACCATCAGCTCTTAAGAGCTGACTCATCTGACCAGTCCACGTTCTCCCAGTCGTTTAGGCTCCATCCGAAATGGCCATGAGCCCAGGAATGTTGTGCTGTTAGCAAAGGCTCCCGTGTTGTTCGTCTGCTGACATAGCCCATTAACATCAAATTTCGCCGCATTGCGCTAACAGATACTTTCGTCGCACGTCCAACATTTTTGCTCTGCAGTGACTGCAGGCAGTGTTGCTTGTCTGTTAGCACTGACAACTCTTCTCAAGCACCGCTGTTCTCGGGTGTTTAAGGGAGGGCCGTCGGCCACTGCGTTGTACGTGGTGAGAGGTAATGTATGAAATTTGGTATTCTCTGCTCTCTCTTGACACTGAGGATCTTGGAATATTGAATTTCCTAATGATTTCCGAAGTGGAAGGTCCCATGCATCTAGCTCCAACTATCATTCCACATTCAGAGTCTGTTAATTCCCCGCTACGGTCGCAGGTTCGAACCCTGCCTCGGGCATGGATGTGTGTGATGTCCTTAGGTTGGTTAAGTTTAAGTAGTTCTATGTTCTATGGGACTGATGACCTTAGAAGTTAAGTCCCATAGTGCTCAGAGCCATTTGAACCATTCGTTAATTCCCACTGAGCGATCATAACCGCGTCGGAAATCTTCTGACATGAATCAGCTGAGTACAAATGACAGCTCCGCCGGTGTTCTGCCCTTTGTACTCTGTGTGCGCGATGCTACCGCCATCTGTATGTGTGCATACAGCTATCCCATGGCTTTTATTACCTAAGTGTACACCTAGTGGGAAAAAGTATAATACTGTGACGGAATGACCAGCAGGGAAAATGAGCTAACACACCGTTAAATCACGAGTTACGGGTTGTAGAATCGTTGTAAGTACCACTATCCCCGCTAACAGAAGCGCCAAGTGGAAACATGGATCTCAGGATCGAGTTGCACCTACGGACGATACGAGAGTAGGTGTGTGAAAATGAGGAGTAATATGTCGTTCCCGCAACAGAAGCGAAGCTTTTACTGACTGTCGTAACTCTCGCACGCAGCCTCGTACAAGAAACTCAATTACAGTTTGGGAAATATAGGAAGAGCGTTGCGGTAGTCATAAAGCAAGTGGAGGAGGTGTCCCGCGCTTCCGGAGGAGGACTATGCCCGAACATATGCACGGAAACAATTTGAATCACGTCATAAACCAGAAGGTGTTTCTCTGTCTCATTTCTTTTGCCCCCCCTCCCCCCCCCCCCCGGTCTACTGTCCCTCTCAAGCGTCCATGTCTGGCCTCCAGACCAACCAGATAAATGTAGTTGCACTAAAAACTAATTAATAAATCGCTTTGTTCTAGCAGAAGAACAGACGATAGTAAGTTTCTTGTTGATTGTAGGATCGCGACGCCTCGAACATGGTGACAAGTTCAGTTTGCTCTTGTCAATCTATAACTACAAAAATAAAACGGAGAACAGTTAGAATACAACATCCCATCGACATCGAAGTCATAAGGGGCGGTGCAGTTTTAGTGTTAGAGAAGGACATGAATAAATTTGTCTGTACCCCTCTAACTATCTATACATTCAACCATCCATTAAGCTCACACTTTTTATTGGGCGCATGGTATTAGAATGTTTCGAAATAAGATGTAAAGCATTTTTGAGAGTGGAATTGCAGGGCACTTCTCTAGTGTTCGTCGACTACGCAGGATAAAATTAACGGTCGCGGTAAGTAGTCAGCCGTGCTCGAATAGGCTAGGGCACAACCGCCGAGAGGTAGACATTGGTGTTAGATCTCAGGGCCGTCACGAAGGTTCCATCTGTCATCTGTCTACCTTCGCAGCGTTCAAAATCTTCACTTGAACAGTTCATTGCCGTCGTCTTGCTGGTCCAGGCGAAGTGCGACATACGCCATTCCTGTTTCTGTCATAATTACGCGAAAGTGGGTAGAGGAAACCTTTATAAGCACACTCGGAAAACTCCCTATATTCATATAAAAAAATTTAAGTAACAGAGTGATTAACAGAGCGATCGACAATCACGTCTTGACACTGAGGACAAGGTCACAGTTCACACACCCTTGGAAGAAAACATGTAGATTCTTGAATTTATTCATAATAAACTTAAGAAGTCTGCCATTGTTCCGGAAATCATACAGCGGGAAGAGTCTCGCTATAAGCCCACCAGGTTCCTTACAATAAACTCAAAATCTCAGGTAAAAAATTCTCTGGGTAAGAAACTAGAAGTGCGAGATTCAAACGGCTACTTTCACATAGATACTGGACTCCGATAGGACTTTCTTCCAGTTAACAAATATTGCCATGTCTGTTCCTTTGCTACTAATCTGTTCCTTTGCTAATAGTATTATAACAGCACGGGGCTCACGCGGGCAAAATAGCCTCGCGCCTGTACTGTATCACAACACTTGTTTTTCAAAATCACAGATGCCACACGGGAGCCTACCGTCTGAGGGTCACTCTTCCTCGGGCTAAATTATCATCAGTGACGTCTTTTCAGTAGCCTGACACACGCACACATACACACATATACATACATACACACACATACACATACACACACTCTTGAAACGTTACAGTGCTAATCTCTATAGACAACAACTTTAATCGTCAGGAAATAATTACCACTATATTGTAGGCTGGTGATGATGAAGTGAAGAGGGACGGGGGAGGAGGAGTTGGGCAGGCAGAGAGGGGGAGGAAGAGATGGAAAGAGAGAGAGAAGAGGAGGAGATAGGCAGGAGGAGGGGTGAAGAGGTGATGAACAGGGAGAGGAGGAGAGGGAGATGGATAGATGAACAGAGAAAGTGGGAAGGAGCAGGTGTACAGAGACGGTGATCAGTGGAGATGTACAGAGAGAGGGAGCAGGATATGGATGAAAGAAGCGACAGGAGGAGATTGTAAGAGAATTGGGGGGGGGGGGGGGAGAAGAGATAGACTGAGAATGGTGGGCAGTGAAGGTGGACAGAAAATTTTTAATAAATAACTGTTTAACTGCGGGTAATACAAAATATTTTAGAATTGCCTCGCTGTTTCAAACATTCTTATTCTGGTTACGAGGTCCTCCTTGAAGGCAACGACGCCAGCCCACAGTTTGCACTGATCAATTCTTCAAGTCAGTTTTAAACCAAAACCGAGACAAAGTCAACCAACCGATAATGATATTTACGGAAAAATATCATATCCATTGAAAGAATTCAGTGGACGCTAACACAACCGAACAGTTTCGCAAATTTAATCACCAACATCATCAGCTTTCTAAGATGAAAACGGAGAAAAGTTGAATGAATTTCAGCTGATGTGTAGCATTATAAAAAGAAAGATTGACAACAAAGTAAAAGCAACACAAGTAAAATTTTAAGAAGGGATGACGTATCCTGTTTTATTGTAATTGAACTGAGAATCGAGAATAAAACTATTGAAACCGAGAAAACGGAATAATTAAAAACAGTGACTGGATGTAGAGAGGAAATAAGAAATGAAGAGATGAGATACGAACTAAAGTATTTTGTATATATGAAAAGACAGAACACAAGTGCAAATGGTACGAGTGTGTCTTAAAAATGGAAAACAAGAGACCTGTAAAAAAAGGCTTTACTTTGGAAGACAAGACCGACTGTTGGGGGCAGCAGGACTGGTTCCTACATTGCTTTCATCTTTGCGTTGAGGTATTTAACGTGAGCGTTTTCAGGCTGGTGTATATTTAATTTTTTATACTCTAGTGCTAGTTTACCATCATTGTTTGTTTTGTTTGAGGTTTATGATTTTGATAATACTATTTATTTGCTTTCATGGTTTGATTCTGCACAGAGAGGTGTTGGACCCCCGTGAAATAATTGTCACGATGACCTTGAATTTCTATCAGAACTTAATACAATGCGTGATCCTTCATGAAAATGATAATCATGCTGGTTAATGAACAAATAAATGAGTGATACGTCTTCTTCTTCTTCGTCGTCTTCTTATTCTTTTAGTTTTAGCTACTTGAGCATCCCGTTGATTCAGATTAGTTTAGTTTCTTCTGGTCTTCATTCTTGTCTAGTAGTCTTTTATTTTCATACTTCGTAACTTACTTCGCTCTTCTGTCCACCACACTTTTTTGCCGAGTCTAAATCTCCCCTGGAAACCTATGAGAGCATGAAATGTTTATTTCAGAATCACCCTATTGTTAGCTGAGAAAGAAACTAGCGTATTTTAATTTATTTCTGATTGCTTTGTACCTCTTGGATCCAGCGAACTTTGGTACTCTTATTTACAAGAAAGTATAGTATCTTATGTCTCGATCACCCTTAGTCCATTCTCAGAGAGCGTCAGAAGAACACGGTCCTTCTCTTCCTGAAGTTGTCCAAGGTTCTCTCTTACCGTCCACGCAGTTCTTAGTTTGGTCATCTTCTATACTGAAAGTCTCCAGTTTTTGGAGGCCTCGATATCATCCCGAAAATCTTTCGTTCCACAAGTTCTAGTCTCTAAAGTAATTATGTTCTTACGAGGCTCAGGCTTTCTGCTGCTTATAAGGTTTCAGGGTGGATCATATCTAGTAGTGTCTCAATTTCGCGTTGATTGAAAGTTTCTTCTTACTGCAGATGCTCATATTTTGTTTATATGCTAATTTCATCTTGTCACCTGAAGATGGCCTGGAAGCCGAACGCCGATTCGTGACTGTACGATATACGTTTGCAAAACATTAGGAAGTTTTTTCCTTTTTAATATTAAAGTAATTTTGTTCATACGTGCTCCCATTTTGACTGTAATACTCTTTCATATTCTAAAGGTGGCAGGGGTAAAATACAAGGAGCGAAAGACTATTTACACTTTGTACAGAAACCAGATGGCAGTTATAAGAGTCGAGGGACATGAAAGGGAAGCAGTGGTTGGGAAGGGAGTAAGACAGGGTTGTAGCCTCTCCCCGATGTTATTCAATCTGTATATTGAGCAAGCAGTAAAGGAAACAAAAGAAAAATTTGGAGTAGGTATTAAAATCCATGGAGAAGAAATAAAAACTTTGAGGTTCACCGATGACATTGTAATTCTGTCAGAGACAGCAAAGGACTTGGAAGAGCAGTTGAACGGAATGGATGGTGTCTTGAAGGGAGGATATAAGATGAACATCAACAAAAGCAAAACGAGGATAGTGGAATGTAGTCGGATTAAGTCGGGTGATGCTGAGGGAATTAGATTAGGAAATGAGACACTTAAAGTAGTAAAGGAGTTTTGCTATTTGGGGAGCAAAATAACTGATGATGGTCGAAGTAGAGAGGATATAAAATGTAGACTGGCAATGGCAAGGAAAGCGTTTCTGAAGAAGAGAAATTTGTTAACATCGAGTATAGATTTAAGTGTCAGGAAGTCATTTCTGAAAGTATTTGTATGGAGTTTAGCCATGTATGGAAGTGAGACATGGACGGTAAATAGTTTGGACAAGAAGAGAATAGAAGCTTTTGAAATGTGGTGCTACAGAAGAATGCTGAAGATTAGATGGGTAGATCACATAACTAATGAGGAAGTATTGAATAGGATTGGGGAGAAGAGAAGTTTGTGGCACAACTTGACCAGAAGAAGGGATCGGTTGGTAGGACATGTTCTGAGGCATCAAGGGATCACCAATTTAGTATTGGAGGGCAGCGTGGAGGGTAAAAATCGTAGGGGGAGACCAAGAGATGAATACACTAAGCAGATTCAGAAGGATGTAGGTTGCAGTAGGTACTGGGAGATGAAGAAGCTTGCATAGGATAGAGTAGCATGGAGAGCTGCATCAAACCTGTCTCAGGACTGAAGACCACAACAACAACAACGTGCTCCCATTGCTGCTCTTTTTTGTCACACCAGTTTCTGTCCGTTGTATTAGGTATTTAAATCCATTTAATTACTGTATTTTGCCGCCTTCTGTTGTCATCCGCCAAATAGTTTTATTTATGTTGACTGGAAAAGCCGGCCGTTGTGGCCGAGCGGTTCTAGGCTTTTCAGTCTGGAACCGCGCGACCACTACGGTCGCAGGTTCGAATCCTGCCTCGGGCATGGATGTGTGTGATGTCCTTAAGTTAGTTAGACTTAAGTAGTTCTAAGTTCTAGGGGACTGATGATCTCAGATGTTAAGTCCCCTAGTGCTCAGAGCCATTTGAACCATTTTTGACTGGAATAACTGTTCTGGAAACAGAAGGGTTTTTATAAAGGTATTCAAAGTGAACAGCCGACTCTGAGGATACACGCCTCGACTTTTTACTGCTTCATTTGCTCTCCATGAGCCACCGCCCGTTGGTCTGTAACTGAAGAATGACTGCAGCTGGCCGGTAACCGACGCTACAGCAGCGCCGAGAAACGGCTCTCGTGCTGGTTTCGGCCACACCAGGAGGAGCGTGTTAATGCTGACAACCGCCGTGTTTTTCTTACCTTTCCAACGGAACGCTCCTTGACTTAGATACGGAGAACAGAAATCTCCACAGTCATTCTCCGGCACCGTCTGTTGCCGCAGCCCGACTTCCACCTCAAACGTATTCATTATGTCGGCATATTTATTTTTCGTGATTATCTTAGATTGTCCAACATTTCCTCTTTCTTAAGCACATCACAGAATTTTTATTTTTATTTATTTATTCATTTTGTTATATCACAGACTGATGTCTCCTATACTAACTCTTCAACTAGAACAATTTTTTATTATGATGCGTCGTTATCGAGATATTTAACCGTCTCGAGTTAAAACACACACCCTGTATAATAATAATAATAATAATAATCTGTGTAGAAGTGAATATGTGTAATTTTAGAAATGTCAGTCTTATTAAAACTGGACAGTTTCCTCATTACGTCCTTGTAGTATGCGAATACTGACATCTAAGAGAACGTGTGGCGACAGTAATGGGGAGTCAATGTGGACACAAACTTAACTGGTGGGAAGGAAGAAAACACAAGAAGAAAAACACAGACAATTTACAGTGTCTGAGATGTTGATTCTCTGCTGCACGAAAATAAAAATGGTTCAAAGTGCTCTGAGCACTAGGGGACTTAACATCTTAGGTCGTCAGTCCCCTAGAACTTAGAACTACTTAAACCTAACTAACGTAAGGACATCACACACATCCATGCCCGAGGCAGGATTCGAACCTGCGACCGTAGCAGTCCCGCGGTTCGGGACTGCAGCGCCTAGAACCGCACGGCCACCGCGGTCGGCGGACGAAAATAAAACTGCAGGGATGCACCGAGAGAGAAGCTACACCCATTATCACAGATAAAGCTTTAATTTCCTCTTGAACGCAGAGTTGTTTTGGATAATACGGATGTTGGAGTGTAATTTGTTCCAGTGTAATTTGTTCCATAGATGTATGGCTGAGATGGAGCAGGGGACACAGAAAGATTTAGTATTATGCAGAGGTACAGCCAAAATGCTGGAAGTGTCTGATCTGGTTTGGCAGTTACGGAGTAATGACTTTTTTGAAGACAGAGTAAGAGTTGTAGTGCAGGAAATTTTTCGGTATCATCCTAGTATAAAACACTCTTGGCGTTCAATACGCGTGACGTTTGATAAAAATGTGGAGCTTTCAAAGCATGCATCTTAATCATATACAGGGTGGTCAGAAACGCTCTGAAAAGATTGTAAGGGTGTTGCAGGGTAGGCTGCGCTGAAAAATAATTGCTTAGAAAAAAATGCGGCGCATTGCACCGTTTCAGGATTAATTAGCATAAGCATAGAAGTTAGCCAACCACGACTCTGCGGACTCAAATTCAAGCGGCCCGTCAGAGAGGCTGTCGCCAAACGAGTTCTTTTTTGGTTTGCTAAAACCGAACATAAGAGCGATGAAAAAATGGGACATGGGACGGTAGTAAGGATCGATTTCGAACCACAGGCTGAACTGTCTTGTGTGGTATCATCTACGCTATGAGAACAACTGACACTAAATTGTATCTGAATTTGCACACGTATGGTCCTGATTGGCTAACTTCTGTGCCAATTTACTCGGAAACGAAGCAATTTATCGAATAATTATTTCTCAGAACAACCTGTTCTGCAACACCCTTACAAGCTTTTCAGGCCGTGTCTGACTATCCTGTATTTTGAGTGGAGCCATCTTGTGCTCGCTAAGGTGTGGAGTGGGTCGTGAACCCTTTCGGAAGTCGGAAGATGGCTTCTTGGTGTCCTGAAGAGCGGAGAATGTGGTGTTATTTCTCGACAGCTTTTAATTGTCTTAAGACACAAGTAATGAGTCATAGGGATATGTTGCATTTCATGAGCGGGGAGACATCGTAAAATTGCAACTACATTTGCTTTTGCAGGGACATGCATATATCGGCGTATCCCTTTTCAAGGCTAGAATCTTGTAATTTATTAGATCATATGAGTCATTATTAGCAGCAATCTTAGTTTATGGAAATAATAGCTGGAGACGATGTTCGTCAAAAACTTGTTGGAGTGCAAACGAAATGCACTGTATCCATAGAAAGTGAAGTGTTTTGTTTTGTGTGATATATCTGTCTATTTGCCGCCTTTGTACATGCGAACCCGCTTCGCGTGACGTCACTCGACCAATAGCGAGGCAAACGAGATATACGTGCTCTGCAACGAACTTGTGACGTCACATTACTCGGCTCGTCCGCCACATCTCGGGAACGCTCGGCTCCGTGAAGGGCCCACGGCAAATAAATACATAATTGGAAAGATACCAACTAGAGGCCTTAAATTTGTCATGTGCATCGACTGTTTACACGCATTTAAACAAGCAGTCAAGAATTATTAAACTCGTCTGAAACGCGCACTGGCTCCCCGCCGGAGACGGCTGCTGGCACTCGTAAGAGCCGCAGTGTCAAGTGCTGTGACGTACACTCCACGGCCTGTCTCTCCTGTGGGCGTAGACCAACAGTAAGCCACACCATTACTTAAAATTTGCGCCACTTGAATCTCGCCAACTCTTCAAAACACCGAGACAAGTTTTTCACCATTTGATAGTGTGCAGCGGGGCATAATTTTATTGTTTATTTAATCCACATGAGTCTTATTTCAACGGAGATAGTGAAGCAAGTACTTTATTAATGAAACGAAATACTTTTTAATGCCATTCGAAAGGTCGTGTGAATACGTATTAGTGTTATGGCGCTTGTAAATGTTAACATTGGAACTTTTCGCCGGAGCATCCTAGAAATCAGCTAAAATTGAAAGGTAAGGCTGTTGAAATTTGCGGAACCGACGGCGTCTTCGTCGACCGCACTCTGCGCGTCCCGCACCGCTCACATCTCCGCAGAAGACGAATTTAGCCGGCTGCTGCGAGCCGCAGCTATAAAGAGCTCACAATATGCAACCAGGTGGCGCTAAATACGCAGATGACTTCGAATTCGCACCGTCTCACTGCCTGCAATAACTGTCTGTGATAGGTCCACGCGTCTTCTCAAACGCCGCATTCAGAAAAATGTTCAAATGTGTGTGAATTCCTAAGGGGCTAAACTGCTGTGGTCATCGGTCCCTAGACTTACACACTACTTAAACTAAATTATGGTAAGAACAACACATACACACCCATGCCCGAGGGAGGACTCGACCCTCCGGAGGTAGGGGACGCGCAATCCGTGACATGGCGCCTCAAACCACGCGGCCACTCCGGGCGGCGACGCATTCAGAGTTCTGCCTTAGACTATCCTGGGAGTACTCTGGGATCCCACCCAGGTCACAGAAGAACGTTTAAAGTGACCTTACGAAGCATGATGGTATTGCCACTGTGACTATTACTAAATACTGAAATCCAGTACTAATGGAGCAAAGAGAGACTATTGAGAGACTCAAGGGCACAAATCTATTGTAACATTCTACCCTCTTTTGGATGAAATAGAGAGAGGTAGTAAACGAACAGCTGCGAAACATTCTATAACCAGCCACAGGCTAGTAGCCGCAAATGTGGCGGAATGTAGGTCAGGATAAAAAACACGTAGGGCATTGCGAGATGAGGCTAGCTGCAGTCAACGGAAAAATGCAGCCCACAACTTTAAGGTCTCTAGAAAGCTGGTGGCTGTCATCACACGAGAGTAAGACTATTGTTGTGGGCGATGTGACTAGAACCAAGTTTTAGCGAAACA
This sequence comes from Schistocerca cancellata, assembly GCF_023864275.1. Classification (NCBI taxonomy): domain Eukaryota; kingdom Metazoa; phylum Arthropoda; class Insecta; order Orthoptera; family Acrididae; genus Schistocerca; species Schistocerca cancellata. The sequence goes on along the minus strand of NC_064628.1, from coordinate 533,984,076 downwards.
AATGCGCCTCGGGTGCGCCTTGGGTTGTGAGGAAGAAGGCACTACAGCAGCACCACCATGTGGGCAAGGGCCCCGCCGAGCGGCGAGAGGAGTGGGCTTCACCAGCAGCAGCCGTGAGTCAGAGACCAGGCTACGTCTGCCCTCCTCAGCACTAAGTTCCTCGTGGGACATGGTGCCACAGCCCCGTCAACCAGCTGCGGCCACCACCACTGAGGTGCCTCAGCGCCAACTGCCATCCGACTCCTGTTAGAGGGCAGCGAGTCGAAGCCTACAGGCAGCTGTCTCCACCCGTCGCCTAGGTAAACGTGTGAGGAGCCAAGAGGTGTCCAGCGAAGTACGCCGCTGAGGGAAATAGAACGCCGCTGACGTCACGGCCGTGGCTACAGCTCCTGTACGATGGGCTGAATCGTCCACCACGTTTTCCCCAACTCTCAGGATTCAGGAATGTTTACCTTGTGCGTGGTTAACATATACAAGCAGCTTTTTACAATATTTCTTATAAGATATCTGATATTGCTTGTATGAAGTGTACCGAACAGTAGTTACTATTCACAGACATATTTAGACTGCTCTTTTCATATAAAAATCTCCGTCCGAACAGGCCTTGGAAGGACCAGCGGTACCGACCGGCCATCGTGTCATCCTCAGACCGCATGCGTCACTGGATGCGGATATGGAGGGGCACGTGATCAGCATACCGCTCTCGCGGTTGTATGTCAGTTTACGAGGCCGGAGCCACTACTTCTAAATCAAGTAGCTCCCCAGTTTGCGTCACAAGGGCTGAGTGCACCCCGCTTATTACCAACAGCGCTCGGCAGACCGGACGGTCAGCCATACAAGTGCTAGCCCAGCCCGACAGCGCTTAACTGCGGCGATCTGACGGGAACCGGTGTTACCACTGCGGAAAGGCCTTTGGTGCTCTTTTCGTATGACAGAAAAATGTAAATGTAACATTACAGCGCTATAGAAGCGTAGGCTCGGATTTATGACTACAGTCTGTAAATATTAAATATAATGAGTTACGAAATCTGCATGGAAGTCTTCAAATGTGGGTGTTGAACAGTAACAATCTGTGCCTATTTACGATTTTTTGCCCCTGTATAGGCATTTATAAATGCGGTGTTTATTTGTCATTCATAAGTAGGTACTTTAAGAAATAGGGTACTCTTATTGTACAGAGGAAGAAGGGGGGGGGGGACTGTGGTTGTGTTACAGTTAAGAATTTTTATTAATAGTTTTGCCTACCGTTCAGCCAGTATTAATTTCGTGTACTTCAAATGGTTCAAATGGCTCTAAGCACTATGGGACTTAGCATCTGAGAACTACGTAAACCTAACTAACCTAAGGACATCACACACATCCATGCCCGAGGCAGGATTCGAACCTGCGACCGTAGCAGCCCGCGTGGTTCCGGACTGTAGCGTCTAGAACCGCTCGGCCACCGCCGCCGGCTCGTGTACTTCACGATAGGTTTGTTGCGCATGCAGCAGATAAAGCAACAACTATGATTCCTTGTACGACACGTTCGTCGTTTCAAATGTTACAAGTATTTTCATATAGATTAAAAATTCTCAACCACAAAATTAGGAATCTGTATGGCGGTAAAAATATTTTACACTTTTTAATCTAATTTTAAAACGTGGTATATCAAAATTTAATTTTTATTCTAACAGTTATTTCAGTAATTTTAGTCGAGTGTATGTGAAATTTTTCAATCGATTTCAAACATTTTGATGAGGTTATAAGAGAATGTGGTAAATTTCTGATTTATTTCAGTTCCTCTCCTCGTAACTCAACTAATACATCCCTTCGTCCTACGTATATCTCACAAGAAGGCCGTGATGATAAAAATGAGAGAGATTCGACAGACAGACAGGAAAGCGATACCATTTCGCTCTTCCCCCGCCCCCTCAACCCTCTCTGCCCAGCGACGACCGTCTGCCCGCATACCGCGTGCAACACATTCCAATACTGTCCACAAAGCACGGTGGCCCTGCAGGGTAAATGAGGTTTCGGGTGTTACTTAACTTTTTCGCGCCCAGCACTATCGAACAGACCGACAAGAAAGTGAGTTAACTGCATTTTCATCCAGTTTAAAACTATCTTTTAAATTCGAAACCTCTAGTTCATGAGGAAGTTAGTTTAAAACTATTTGCAAGATTTGTATCGAATGCACAGACACACAACAGAGTGGTTAAAAAGGCCAACTTGCTTCAATATCTTGGTTGATACAAGAGTTACAGGGTTTAATATATCCCCTCCTTTCCTTCTCACATCTATTGCCCACATTAAACAATGCCCAGTCCTAGTAGTTAATAATCAGAGTCTTTTATGAAGATTTGAGAGGAGCGAAGATTACAATAAACTTCCATGTTTACTTAGCCTGTCGTGTTGGGATGGCTCCAGTTCTTCTTGTCTGGAGGTCTGATTCTTGAAGATGAAAATCTCACATCAGGTGCTCATGGCTGATTTGAACTGAGTGAATTTGAAGATAGTTGTTGCAGAATTTTTTACGTAAATGGGTTTTCCACTGATTTTCTCACATTTTAGTGTATCATGTGGTATTTTGATTTTTCACGTTAACAAAGCCACAACACGAAAATACGTCCGATCACATCAGAGGCAAGCTTACGACTCTCATACTCTGCGGAAATAATAATATTCCAAAGGGCTTACAATTTTTCTTAACAAATGAATTCTTACTAGTTTTCGCTACATTATTAATTCCGATTATTATTTCATAAATGAATCCAGATATAAACCTAGTAAACAGTACAGGATTGCGTAATTAATAATATAAATTTTAAGTATGCAGCCGGCCGCTGTGGCCGAGCGCTTCTAGGCGCTTCAGTCCGGAACCTCGCGGCCGCTACGGTCGCAGGTTCGAATCCTGCCTCGGGCATGGATGTGTGTAATGTCCTTAGGTTAGTTAGGTTTAAGTAGTTCTAAGTTCTAGGGGACTGATGACCTCATATGTTAAGTTCCATAATGCTCAGAGCTATGTGAACCATTTTTAAGTGGGCAAATAATTCGTGATTTCAAATGTTTCTAAAAAAATTATTTTAAACTATACATTCAGAATTAGAACTTATAGATTACAACACTGAAACTAAAATATTTTATGAAGTAATTCGTTTTCGTAAATTTTAGGTTGAAAGATAACATACTGTGTATAAAATTATCTGAAAGTTTTCAGAAAATCAACTGAGGTAATACTGGCCTGTCCAAAATTCGAAAAATATTACTCGTATCGACAACTACTGTTGAGGAGAAGTAATGCTAGAGGAGAATATCCCGTTGCAATGGGTCAAACACGACTAAAGTATGTGCCCCTCTATGTTCTATCATATTCCCTAAACCTCGTTTCTATATCTTGAACTGTTCACAAAATGAACAGGATGGATGTTTTTGATGATACACCCCGAATAGGAGACACTGGTCGGTCCCGGCAGTCAGAGACCACCTGACAAAAAGTATAGTGAATTTATTGGAAAGTTCGAGTTTTAATTCAGATATGACCTGACTCCAATACCTAGAGGATTTTGTACACGAACCATTCGAGATGTCTGACTTGTACGTGCGTTTCCGTGCTAAAAAGTGTAGCCGGTGTGACTACAGAGCAGAACGGAAGTGCTGCAGGCAGCCACTGCGAGAGCACTGTGTTGCGTTGATTATCTCGCCAGCGTTGGCGGGGCGTGTCTGGGCTGCGAGGCGCCACTCGGAGCAGCCACGCCGCGGCGAATGGCTCACGCGCCGCCGCCACGCCTGACCGCCACTTCGCTGAGCCCCTCGACACGCCAGCAACAGTCCACACCGGCGTCTGACTCTGGGCTGCACTCTCTCCCGCCACGCGCTACCACCATCTTCTTCAGAGCTTCACCTCCAAGACATTTCCAGTAGTGTCGCACAATCACGAGCGTCGCATAATTTCAAACCGTTCAGGAACGACGTTCCTTACGACAGCGAATTGACAGCTACCCCTTTCGAAGTCACAAGGCTCAGTCTTCTGGTAAATGAACGTGGAGATCAATGTACCAACGACAGACTGGGACATCTATCTTGGCCAATTACGCTGGAGTGCTGAACTTACAGACGGAAGAACCTTTCGCATGATACGTTACTGCCGAGTGAACTTTCTTCTTCTTTTGTTTGTGCCTTTGTGTCGCAGTTTCGCAGGGTCAGCGTAGCTACAACGGATTTGGCATGCTTAATTTAAAGGAGTGACCGGATGCCCTTCATGCCGCCACCCTGTACCCCCAGGATGGGATCAGTGTACCTCAGCTACCTGCGTCTAGTGTAAACCATGAAATAGTGGGAACGTGTTTCAGATGTCTGCGAGTCACGTGACTGAGGAGGGATATGGGGACCAGCCCAATATTCACCTAGTGGGATGTGGAAAGCCGCCTAAAAACCACATCCAGGCTGGCCGGCACACCGGCCCAAGTCGTTAATGCGCCGGGCGGATTCGATTCGGGGCCGGAGCGCCTACCCGAGTCCAGGAAGCAGCGTATTAGCGCTCTCGGCTAACCTCGCGATTCACTGCCAAGTATAGCTCGATAAAACTTGGATCATGGACAGAAAAATCTGCTACAGAGTAGGATACCTCATGAAACGAATAGAAGTGAAACTTTTATTCAAAGACAATATCTACAGTGAAGTCACTGCTACTTCTAATAGTCTCTGGACATTACAAAAGGCGGAACATGGTCCTCAATAGGGTGTATGAGCACCACGACCAGCAGCGCCTGCTCTGCAACCTGCTCCTGTGCTCGCCACAAGGTTCGGAAGTTCTTCTGGTAGGGCGCTTTAAAGCTCCACCAGCGTAGTTGCCAACTGCTGGGTGGTCCTTGGCGCATTTGGACTTACTGCAATACGTCTCCCCAACGCGTCCCATGCGTGCTAGATGAAATCTTTAAGTCGGGGTTAGCGGCAGGCCAGTCCACTCTTCGAATATCCTCTCGTTCCAAAAGCTGTTCTACCTTCACAGTTCGTTGCGGCCGGCATTCTCATCCATAAAAATGAAGTCAGGACAGCGTCATAGTACGCTGACCTCTGAGCGTACCGCGTTCGAAGATTTGCAGGCGAATACGCTCATGCAACATTCTGCCTCTCCACACTCCAACACCTGAACCACCAAAACCATCGTGTTCGACAGTGTTCCTGATTGCATTACTTTTTTCCACCTCTTGCAATATGAGAATGCGTCCAGCACTGTCGAATGCTGTTTCAACGAGCTTTGTTACTTGGCAGTGACACATCATAATAAAGTTACTTTGGTCCTCAAGTTATTCAAACCGAGCGTAGTTCGACGACCCACACGCAGTTTTATCTACATTGTCAATAAGAGATACACGAATTAGCGATAACGATGTCATCATAGCTACGATGGTTGCTAGAGTCAATAAATCCGTCAAGGAGATTAGGAGAGTTTGTATGCTGGACAGAGCGATAAGCATGCAGCTTAAACAATGAATTTAGTTGCAGCATAACGGACGTAGAGAAATTTTGAGCGAAGTTTATACTGATCGTAAATTGGGTTTGGAGAAGTACGTGCCGAGTAAGTGGAGTAAGGGCGAAAAAGACAAGCTGTACTTTAATAAAAAATTAGGTAAATGCTGAAAAACAATGATTGTTGCACTCTTGATTCAAAAAATAATGAGGGAATGTCAATTGGCAAAAGTTAGCATCTGTAGAAAGATCGTGTGGTGCAGCATACACCAACTTTCGCGTTAACGAAAACCTCATATGTTAACAAAAGTCTTGCCGAAAACTCTAGAAGCCGGCCGGGGTGGCCGAGCGGTTCTAGGCGCTACAGTGTGGAACCGCGCGACCGTTACGGTCGCAGTTTCGAATCCTGCCTCGGGCATGGATGTGTGTGATGTCCTTAGGTTAGTTAGGTTTAAGTAGTTCTAAGTTCTAGGGGACTGATGACCTCAGAAGTTAAGTCCCATAGTGCTCAGAGCCATTTGAAAACTCTAGAAAATTCTAAGCCTGCGTAAAACCTCTAAGAGGATCGAGACTTCTATTCAATCGATTGTCAACGAGTCTGTTTTTGCCGATAGAAGCCAGTAAATGGGAACATGAAGTTGTAAATTTCGCATTTAAAAAATCATTATGGAAAATTGTACAGACCTAGCATTGTTTGGTCACCGCACGAACTCCCATGTGAAGGAAGTAGAAACAGGCGTCCTTGGCGCTGAAAAGTATCTGAAAGTAATGGAAACTAGTCGACAGGTACAGATGAAATCCCAGGTCTATTCTACTGAGAGTACAGTTGGGCACTGGCCACTTACTTACATTCATCTCGAATCTCTCACTCGGAGGAAAAGTCTCAAACAACTAAAAAAGAGCTGGTGGGAGCAGTATTATTGTATGGGAGACACTCTCCTGCGCTTGCATGGGACCTCTGATAGTAATCGAAGACACAATGATAGCTGCGAACCATTGCATTCCTTCATGCTTAATGTCTTCCCTGACAGCGATGTCATCTTTCAGCAATATAATTGTCCTTGTCTCGGAGCCAGAGCTATGCTACAGTGGTTTGAGAAGCATTATAGAGAACACACGTTGATGTTCCGGCGATCAAAGCCGCTAATGTAAATTCTATGGAACCCATCTGTGTTGCCATCGGGCGCCATCACCTCGTACGCAAATCAGCAGCTCATTATTTGCGCGAATTACACGACTAGTGAGCAGTCATCTAAAGCTACATACGTCCACAAACCTATCAACAAACTGTCGAATCACTGATACACAGAATCAGTGATGTATTTCGTTACAAAGACGTACAAACAAGCTATTAAGCAGATGGTCATAACGTTTTGCCTCATCAGTGTATATGTAAGATTGCTGCGTCAATGTAGATATTAAAACTTTAAATTCTGATAATTCAGTAAATTTTGTCACTGGAACTCTCGTCTTAGGTACAGCAGTATAATATCTCTCTCTTACTCTCGACCTGTTTCACTGATTTGGCCATGTGAGTTTGTGAGGAAGACTTGTCACCAGGTACTGCCGAACACAATGAAAAATTTCCAGAATGAGGTTTTCACCATCAGCGGAGTGTGCGCTGATATGAAACTTCCTGGCAGATTACTTCTGTGAAGTTTGGAAGGTAGGAGACGACGTACTGGCAGAATTGAAGCTGTGAGGACGCGTCGTGAGTCGTGCTTGGGTAGCTCGGATGGTAGAGCGCTTGCCCGCGAAAGGCAAAGGTCCCGACTTCGAGTCTCGGTCCGGCACACAGTTTTAATCTGCGAGGAAGTTTCATAATGAAAAATTTATCTGCTGTGATCAGTTACAAAAATATAACCAAATAAAGAAAATTAGTCGCAAAAAACGTTCCTACGAAACTTTGTACAGAAACGTAGCGTCTTCTGTAAAGTTTGCTTGGATTTCACTAAATGCTGAAATTGTAAGAAATGTCGTAGCTATACTTGTTTTGTAAATAAAACCGCCTTTCCTTGCTGCAACTTAATTTATTTTTCACAGACGCGTTTCGCCTTTTTCTTGCTCAAAGGTATCATCAGTAGTATGTATAACGATACAGTTTTGTTATTTTTAGATTATCAAACAGCTCACGTCGCGATTTCTATATATATAAGTAATTATTTACGGTTTTCTGTGATCTGCGTTTCCTCTCATCTGGTTTGGATATAGCACTACCACTTTATTACCGACACATGAGCACAATTTTGTATTCCTAATTTTTTCATACTGTTCACAATGCGAGCTCCAGACCTATTTACATAAACAATCGTGACATAAACTGTTTGATAATCTAAAAATAACAAAAATGTATCGTTGTATATCCCACTAATGATTCCTTATAGCACGAAAAAGGCGAAACACGTCTGGGAAAAATAAATTAAGTTGCAGCAAGAAAAGGCTGTTTTATTTGCAAAACAAGTATTTTTGTGCCTGCTGCGGGGGATGGCCGGGCAAACAAACTTGTCGTTCTTTCAGTTTTGCGATGTTTCCGCGGGCAGAAAACAACTTCGACGCAAACTGCCGTAGAACAGTGTTAATCAGGCTAGTAATAAGTACATCAAATCCATCTTACTGCATCAGCGAGCTATTTCTGGAACAGGAGCTAAACACCCTTCGTTTTCCCACCCACCCCTTCCCATCGCACCCCTTCCCACTGCACCTCTTGCGAACAAATGAGATCACGAAATGATTGTACCAAACATGAACACTTAGCAAGAAATGTTGTACTCTTCCTTCATCGAAATGGCTCGTGGCTGCAGGCGTGATTAATCAGTAGAGGCCAGCGTGAGCAGATGCCTCAGCTTTCACTTCCGCTGGGCGTCTTCTACAAAAGGAACACGCGGCAACGCCGTCATCTGCCGGAAGTTCCGGCCACCGGCTGCCGAAATGATGCTACAAGTAATTCGCATCAGACAGTGTCGGGAACTACGTAGTACTTAAAGATACTGTCGATACTTTCAGTTCACAAATTCAGCACTAACTGTTTTGCGATATCTCGCGAATCTGCCTTCGTTCAGGAAAGTGGCCTGTTCCTATTTCCAGAACCGCTGATACGAAGGGTTTCGAGACTAAAGGTGTTTTCCATAATGTGCAGATTTCGCTACTCAATCTAATTAAGACTAGGGCAATAAAGGAACACCTCACTGGCAAACTACTCTTATGATGACTGTCTTACACTCATATGCTGATGAAATTATTTGAGTAGGAGTTTATCATTTTTGGCTTTTTTTATTTTCTTTTATTAGCCTCTGAGTGCACCAATACTACTCATCCAAGATATTATTACGCTTGGCTCAAAATGGTTCAAATGGCTCTGAGCACTATGGGACTAAACAGCTGAGGTCATCAGTCCCCCAGAACTTAGAACTACTTAAACCTAACTAACCTAAGGACATCACACACATCCATGCCCGAGGCAGGATTCGAACCTGCGACCGTAGCGGTCGCGCGGTGCCAGACTGTAGCGCCTAGAACTGCTCGGCCATTCCGGCCGGCTTGCACTTGGTCGTTATGGAAAACACGCAATGGCGTTACGGTTAACAGATACAGCGGTACAACGAAAAATCTGTCCACAGTTGCAAATTTTACTTTTTTTATACACTCGATTACTAGTTTTGGGCCGAGACCCATTTTCAGATCATCGTAACACAATCAAAAATTGTATTTCCGAAGATGTGAAAACCATGTCAAGAATTTACAACGAACAGTTACAGCGCTACAAACTAGTCATCGAATGAATAAAAAAAAAAGTAAAATTTGCAAATTTGGCTGGTTTTTCGTTGTGTTCATCAACAGAAGCTGCTATCCCACATCTACTCCAGCATGGTGGAAGTTCGTAAATACAGCTGTGACTAAGGAAAACGCATCACTGTCGATGTTTGCAGGTCAGTTGTGCATATACTATCAACCCCGATTACGTGACGACTCACAGTAATCAGACCGAATCACCCTCATTCCCAGGTGTAATAATACATATTGAGGTCGACTAATTCAGCCAGTTCAGACTTTCAGGGCTGCCTTTACTTAATTTGCTAAATAATTTGAAGTATAAAGTTCATTCATATGAAAAATAAACAGACACAGGCCAACGGGCTTGCCGCAGTGGTAACACCGGTTCCCGTCAGATTACCGAAGTTAAGCGCTGTTGGACTGGGCTAGCACTTGGATGGGTGACCATCCGGTCTGCCGAGCGCTGTTGGCAAGCGGGGTGCACTCGACCCTTGTGATGCAAACTGAGGAGCTACTTAACTAATAAATAACGTCTCCGGTCTCTAAACTGACATACGGCCGGGAGAGCGGTGTGCTGACCACATACCCCTCCATATCCGCATCCAGTGACGCCTGTGGGCTGAGAGTGACACGGCGGCCGGTCCGTACTATTGGACCTTCCAAGGCCTGTTCGGACGGAGTCAAACAAACACACACACACACTAACTGATCGATTATACTCCATTCTAATGCCAACTTCTAACGTGAATTCCACGACCAGTTTATAAATGCATACGAGATTATCAACGCGAGACAATGCTAATTAGACGCAAAACTCCTACATAAAAGGCTTTAAGGTATTGTCTGCGATCTGGCTACTGGACTCGGAATCACCATGTGACATCCCAAGTCATTAGTTCCAAATTACTAAGAATCTAACAAAAAAAAGTCTCGGTATCATACCAAGAGTGCCCTAAAACTGTAGCAGCGCTGGAACTCATTTGAGTTTGCCGATACACGTTTCATTAACAAATAAGTGGTGCAATACATCACGTAATTTGGGATTTAGTGCTGTAGCCAGCGACTCAGTCAGTGTTCCCATAGCTTGTTGTACTATATACTCGCAGAGGGCAGCGGGTACATAGCAACGAGTCGTAGACACGCCCACCTTCTCCAAGTCATGTCACGTGGTGTAGCGTGGTGTCAGGAGCGGGAAAACCTGCCCGCGCAGAGACAATAGCTCAGCCTCGTACTCATTCCTGCATGCTTACCAGGCACGCACCGGCTGTTATTCTGTACACGAACTACGTTGCGTAGTTCGACTATGTTTGGTGTGTTTCACGGGCTGAACTACCCGTAGCATTACAAGGACTTGCAGTATTGCTAGGTGTTCATCCTTTCAGTAGCTGCAACCAGCCAAATGATTTTGTGGTGTGTAGAACTCTTGACTTGTACGAACATAGTAACTAGAGTTTGTGTTCAAATAAAGGCAAAGGAATCACTGACACGACATTTAAGTCGCACGTAGGAAGGAAGGATGATGAGGGTTTAATGTCCCGTCAGTCAAGAAGAGCACAAGCCTGACTGATGAAGGAAATCGGTTGCTTCTTTTTTAATAGAACCATTCAGTATTTGCCTTGAGTGATTTATTGAAACCAAATCCAAACCTGGATAACCCGACAGGTGTTTGAACCGCTGATCCCCCGACCGCGATACCAGGGTCGTTCTTCGCACCTCTTCACTCGGTCGCTGGTGTTCCCTTAATTCGGCTTCACGATACCGTGAAAGACAACAGGAAAATAGCCACATGTCATTCCCGGACACAATGAGTTTAAGTATATCCTCCTTTGATACAGTGCAGTGGAATGACACAAGCATTGTATGGAAATACGGCAAATTTTATCAATAATTTTGGCTACTTGTTGCATCCAAGCAGTGCAACTGAGCTGAAACAGATAACTCCCATTAGCACACCGCAGACACTATCACTAGGAGGAGCCGCAGTACTGTGTATACACATAACTACGCACCATATTTTTGATGCAAGGTGAAAAAAAATATTTATTTACTTAAGTAAACTTAAAGGTTCTTCTTTCTCTGTGGAGCTATGAATGAAGTGTTCTTAATCATTTTTCATGATTTACAATAACAAACTACAATTTTTCAAACGAATATTATATTTTTTATCTGCTACTGATGTTTTTAAACCAATTATGTAAAAATCAATGTAAATCAATCAAACCAAAGGAAAGCTGCCTTGCTCCGACACAGACGGGCAAATCGGGACCGACCGACCACCATGTCATCGTCTGCCAATGGCGTGATCTTGTATGCAGGGGGATGGGCTTAGCACACCACTCTCCCGCTTTCTTGACCTTGGAGCCGCTAAATGTTACCCCAGTAGCTCCTCAGCTGGCATCACGCGGCTCAGTGCACCCAGTTCTAGAGCTCCCACCGAGGATAACTCCCTCGCAGTACGGGGAATCCAACCAGTGTCTTCGTATTGTAGCCCGACTCGCTGATCTCTGAGCTACGGTGGCAGCACAACGCCTCGCGCAAAATGCGTTTTATGACCATTGTGCTGGCTCCTCTACGGCACTTAACGTTCTGAAGAAGAACAAGTGAATTTCTGCTGATAAAAACTCGATACGTCTCACTTAGAGTGTCTGTGAAGTAGTATGGACCCATGCTTTCAGCTCCAGGGATTCCACATCACTCACTAATGCGCCACTTTCTTTGACGATCGACATGGCTAAGCCACCTATGCTTTTCTCTGGCCCAGTAACGGGTATATGCGATAACATTTTCTAACTAATATGTTGCAAACGCCGCGTATAAAAACCGTGATTTTTCCGTTGTTAATATCTCGTTTGCTAGTGGTGATAGAAAGGTAGGGTCAAGTGCTTTAGGTAGCCCTTGGTCTAGGGACAATTTGCATACCCAAAAGAAAAGCCGCGTGTGATTAGCCGAGCGGTCTCAGGCGCTGCAGTCATGGACTGTGCGGCTGGTCCCGGCGGAGGTTCGAGTCCTCCCTCGGGCATGTCTGTATTTGTCCTTAGGGTAATTTAGGTTAAGTTGTATGTAAGCTTAGGGACTGATGACCTTAGCAGCTAAGTCCCATAAGATTTCACACACATCTGAACATCTCCAAAAGAAGAACACCTTACTGTAACTATCCTACAGTATTGGGTCATATTCTGAATATTACAGACTTCCTGCAGCTTAGGGGCTTACGGAGGCGCCTTTTTGTTCAATGGTGGTTCGTGGGAAAACCCGAAAAGCATCGGTTTTGTGTACCAAAACCGAGCCTTGGACCCAGAGACGACTATGAACAGCAAATGCCGTAATTTTAGGGTATATTCCTAAGACCCGATCTAAAATAAGATTGATTTTTTTTTATTTCTTTACGCGCTTCCAAGATACAGAGGTTTAAAGTAAAATCCGGTGTGGGGCGAAAACGTAGTTTATGAAGGGACGTAGCATGGAGAAATATGCTGTAAGTGTTTCTGTTCTCGCCAGAAGTGTTCTGGGCGTCCTATGTAATACTGAAGCGCATACGAAATTGTTGTACAAATAAAATTCGGTCTGGGGTGTAAAATTAGTTTTATGTTATTTCCGTTTCACAGAACTATCTTAATTTTACTGACCCATAAAGAAATTTTCATAGAAAAGGTGAACGAACGTGCTCCTATTTGAAAGACTGAATGGAAAGTCGGGTACCAGCTGCCAAATTCTACCGTCCTTAGCACCTTTGATAAGTTTCCCAAAAATTTTGGCTTGCGGACTTGTTCGCGCTTTTGCGTTCTGAGAGAGAAGAAGACAGTGACAGTGTCAAATAGACGGAAAAGTAATAAACAGACTGATTATATTGTGAAAAGAGCGAAGGAGACAATGTCAGAGTGACAGGAAGAGGGGGACAGAGTGCCAGTGGAACATGAAACATAGTTGACAGTCACACAACGGTGCCTCCGAGGGGAGGGAGAAGGGGGGGAGGGGGAAGGGGAATAAGGAGAAAGAGAAAGTGGAAGTGGAACCGTGTTAGAGCTAGTCGATGATAATGACAGTGACAAGGAGGAAGACGGAAATAGTGACAGTGAGAGAAGACTGTACTGGTAGGATAGAACAAAGGGGACTGTGGCTGTGACACAGGAGACAATGAGAGATTCATAAAGAGGTAATGACAGTGAGTTGGGCTGAGTGAGTCAGAAAGGGCAGCTGGGAGTGGATGGGTATGAGCGACTTGCTACGGTCGCAGGTTCAAATCCTGCCTCGGGTATGGATGTGTGTGATGTCCTTAAGTTTAACCTGTTCTAAGTTCTAGGGGACTGATGACCTCAGATGTTAAGTCCCATAGTGGTCAGAGCCGTTTTTTTCACCGACTTACACAGATGGACTTGTAGGTATGAGTGCTTTACAGTTAGGGGGCTTGTGGGAGTTCAGAGGTGCGTTGAGTGTTAAAAAAAAAAAAAAATAGGAATATGTTGGCATGGCAATATTTTTGGGAAAAAGTTTTGAATGGGCTGAGGAAAATAGAGTGAGGCACCTGACGCCTCATTTTTCAGTCAAAGTATACTAAACAAACAGGGATATATTCGCATTTTGTCCACTGGCTTTATAAATTACAGTGAAACTCACGTCATCTGATACGTAGTGTATAAAAATATAAGTACAGAAAACTGCAGTCATAGATTCACAAAACCATACATATACATCCACAAAATTTTTATTTTTACCAAGGACAACATACAGTATTGGCCCAGAGATAAGATAATGTAGTTTCGATCCTGCTGTGCGACCAAGACTTTCGGGATGGCTCCCCCAATGATGAGGTGGAATCCTGAACTAGGTATCTCTCCTCAAAGATTCCCAATTGAGATTCCCTTCGCCCCAGTCCCATTATCTTCAAATATTTGGCTGAAAAGACGTAGTCTCACAACAGTCCACCCAGACATCACAAGTTGGAGATGTAAGGCAAAATAACTTTTGTTGAAATATTCGTCTCTTCCTATAAATCAGTTTACGATCCTCTTCAGGCTCATTTTCATATGGTGCATATGAAAGTCACATATTTATTTCTGTAGTGCGATAGCGGGTACTTTTCACAGAGTAGCTTGTTGATATTTGATCCTGTATTATAAGACAGTAACAGTAAGACGATCTTTCTCCTGGGTAAGCAAATGATCCCTAGCCCAAGAGCTATTCAAAACCAGTGACTCTACCTTTGTATCGCCAAAAGAACCCAAGGCAAGAGCCTACGATAAACCTCGTTTTATGCTAGGTGTTTTTAGGATATACACTCACGGAGAAAAAATCGGACCACCAAGAAGGATTTGCGCAACATAAAGGAAAGTTGGTGGACGTGTTTCCACTTTTGAGTATTGATGGCTGTTCAGATTTCACGCCAGTAGCAAAAAAGTGGCACTAGTAGTGCACCTGTGAGGATGCAAATTAGGTTTGCTTTAAATACACGCTGTAGCGGTTGTGAGCATTAGTTACCTTTGAGATTGGACGTGGTGAGTTGATGTTACTCAAGAAAGCCTTTAAGGCGGCAAGGACACAACACCCCACTGAAATTGAAAGAGGTCGTATACTAGGGATGCTCCTTCTGCGATACTGTAGAAATATTTTATAGGAATCTGGCCACGGGACATGACTGTGGTGCTCCCGAGAATGTACAATCGCAAGAAGACTAGTGTCCGGACGGCCACCTAACACTGTGGGAAGGGAAGGCCACACATAGTATTCGGTTTATGGCTCTGGGCTATGGTACTGATTCTGCTGCAGCAATATGAGCAGCAGTTGGCACCGCAGTGACACAACGAACTGTTACAAATCGGTCACTTCGAGGACAGTTCTCAGCTAGATGCCCTGTAGCGTGTGTTCCACTGTCCCCAAACCACCACCATTTGGGACTTGAGTGGTGACAAGCGAGAGCTCGTTGGAAGACAGGGTGGAGGTCTGTTGTAGCCGGCCGGTGTGGCCGTGCGGTTCTAGATGCTTCAGTCTGGAACCGCGCAACCGCAACTGTCGCATGTTCGAATCCCGCCTCGGGCATGGATGTGTGTGATGTCCTTAGATGCTGCTGCTGCAGCAATATGAGCAGCAGTTGGCACCACAGTGACACAACGAACTGTTACAAATCGGTCACTTAGAGGGCAGTACTCAGCTACATGCCCTGTAGCGTGTATTCCACTGTCCCCAAACCACCACCATTTGGGACTTGAATGGTGACAAGCGAGAGCTCGTTGGAAGACAGGGTGGAGGTGTGTTGTAGCCGGCCGGTGTCGCCGTGCGGTTCTAGATGCTTCAGTCTGGAACCGCGCAACCGCAACTGTCGCATGTTCGAATCCTGCCTCGGGCATGCATGTGTGTGATGTCCTTAGGTGCTGCTGCTGCAGCAATATGAGCAGCAGTTGGCACCACAGTGACACAACGAACTGTTACAAATCGGTCACTTCGAGGACAGTTCTCAGCTAGATGCCCTGTAGCGTGTGTTCCACTGTCCCCAAACCACCACCATTTGGGACTTGAGTGGTGACAAGCGAGAGCTCGTTGGAAGACAGGGTGGAGGTCTGTTGTAGCCGGCCGGTGTGGCCGTGCGGTTCTAGATGCTTCAGTCTGGAACCGCGCAACCGCAACTGTCGCATGTTCGAATCCCGCCTCGGGCATGGATGTGTGTGATGTCCTTAGATGCTGCTGCTGCAGCAATATGAGCAGCAGTTGGCACCACAGTGACACAACGAACTGTTACAAATCGGTCACTTAGAGGGCAGTACTCAGCTACATGCCCTGTAGCGTGTATTCCACTGTCCCCAAACCACCACCATTTGGGACTTGAATGGTGACAAGCGAGAGCTCGTTGGAAGACAGGGTGGAGGTGTGTTGTAGCCGGCCGGTGTCGCCGTGCGGTTCTAGATGCTTCAGTCTGGAACCGCGCAACCGCAACTGTCGCATGTTCGAATCCTGCCTCGGGCATGCATGTGTGTGATGTCCTTAGGTGCTGCTGCTGCAGCAATATGAGCAGCAGTTGGCACCACAGTGACACAACGAACTGTTACAAATCGGTCACTTCGAGGACAGTTCTCAGCTAGATGCCCTGTAGCGTGTGTTCCACTGTCCCCAAACCACCACCATTTGGGACTTGAGTGGTGACAAGCGTGAGCTCGTTGGAAGACAGGGTGGAGGTCTGTTGTAGCCGGTCGGTGTGGCCGTGCGGTTCTAGATGCTTCAGTCTGGAACCGCGCAACCGCAACTGTCGCAGGTTCGAATCCTGCCTCGGCCATGCAGGTGTGTGATGTCCTTAGGTTAGTTAGATTTAAGTAGTTCTAAGTTCTAGGGGACTGGTGACCACAGATGTGAAGTCCCATAGTGCTCAGAGCCATTTGAACCATTTTTTGGAGGTCTCTTGTGTTTTCTTATGAAAGCTCGTTCAATCTCGGTGCCAGTGATATCCGAGTGTCAGTCTTAAAGAGGTCAGTTTAGGTCCTGCAACCAACATGTCTGCATGCTAGACACACTAGACCTGGGAGTGCAGAGCACTCTCGTGGTTGTCGCCACGCACCCTGACTGCAAATTTGTAAGTCAATATGATGATTCGAACTCTTGTGCTGTCATTCGTGAAAAGCATTCCAACGGGGTGTTTTTCAACAAGATAACGCTCATCTACATACGGATGTCGCAACGGAACATTCTCTACAGAGTGTCGACGTGTTTTCGGCCTGCTAGATCACCAGATCAGTCTTCAGTCGAGCGTATATGGGACATAGTCGGACTAAAGCTCCAGCCTCTTGCAGAAACAGCATTAACCGTTCCTGGACTGACAGACCGAGTGACACAGACATGGAACTCCATCCCGCAAACTGACATACGGCACCTGTACTACACAATACATGCACCTTTGCTTGCTTGGATTCAACATTCTGACAACTACATCGCTTATTAAACTACCAGCATTTCACATTTGCAGCGGCTTGTCTCGTGCTTACGTTAGCCTGTGGTTCTGCAATGTCAATCACTTAAATATGTTACCTAGACAAATATAATCCAGAAATTGAGTCACTCCACATTAACTATTTTTTGGTGCTGCAGTTTTTCCTGTCAATGTGTTGTGTAGCACATATTGTCCCACGCGTACCGTCGTTGTGAACTGGAATGGTGACACACCCTTGGGACAAACCCGAAGTGTGAAGACTTCTGTACGTTCACAACGACGTTTATTTTAATCTTTATTTCAATAACAACAATAATAGTTATACAAATTAACCCACCACCTTAGTGATTAGTGGGTCCTAATGTTAATACAAAATTGTATGTTATCAGCAGCTATTACAGTTATTACAATGTTACAATTAATTTGTGAGCTACAGACAATGCGACACAGTAAATGTTAATAGGCAGATTAAAATTTTTAATCTTTACACTACTACCTAGTTATTGGTTTTCCTACCTACTTGTTAATTCCTAACTGCCTGCAGAGTTACAGGTGTGTCAGCCTAGGTATAAACCTAGTTCAAGGCCTTGCTCATCGAGCTAATCCCAATGAGCGTGCCCCTGACACTGGGCAGGCCAAAATTGCTTGCCGCTGCAGGTTCCTAATTTAGTATCTACTTCTAATGCTGCTAACTAACCTACGTCAAATCCGGTGCTGTCTTAGTCGAGAATAGGTGTACCCCAGTCCCCCTAGCCCTGCACGTAGCGGATTCCAACTAATAGTCGACCTGTCCACGCACAGGCGGTACAGGATTAGGGTACTAGGACACGTTCAGTGGTTGGTTCTAATCGCGAAAGTCCCTCAGGTATGCAGTCAGAACTTTTCGTGATACCTCACTTGCCAAGTTGTTCAGAATTTCGAAAGTCTCTTCGTGTCTTAATAAGTCGTATGTGTTGTTGTTTGGAAGTTGTTGTCTTAATGTAGCTGCTACATCATCGAAAAGGGGGCACTCGTAAACCACATGGTCGGGAGTACCCTCCAGAGCGCCACAGTCACGCTGAGGTGTAGCCCTTTTCCCAAACCGACATAGATATGTCGGGTAGGGCCTATGACCAGTGAGAAAATGTATTAGACCGCGGGTTGGTTCGAAATACCTCATGCCTAACCTTTTTTTAACATTTGACAAGAATCCGAAGGTTCTTCTGCCAGATTCATCCATTTCCCAAGATTCCTGCCGTAAGTCCTCACCCCTTCTTCGTATTTCTCCCTTGTCCGTAGCCAAAGCTCCCAGTATGTTCTCTATTTTCATGTCGTTCCCTTTCTTAACCCGGTACCATGCTGCTTGTTCCCGTATTTTAATATCTAGAGGACAGAGCCCCATTATCACTAATAGGGCACTTGCTGGGGATGTTCTGTAAGCCCCCACAGATCTTAACAGCATGTTCCTTTGTACCCTTCTCACTGTCATGGCAGGCTCCACCCTTGTGAGCCTGTGCGCCCAGACTCCCGATCCGTAACCCACTACTGAAGTTAATATTCTATTATGATACAACTTTCTTAGGTGCGGTGGAAGGTGAAATCGTTTGTGTCCTATGGAGATGAGGTTATTGAGTACTTGTAGTGCCCTTTGGGTTACAGACTCAATGTGCCTTCCGAAGTTCCACCTTTCATCGATGATGACACCCAAGTAGCGAGTCTCTTGTCGTCTGAGAACTGGTGAGCCCCCGATTCTCACTGTAGGGTTTCTTACTAGCTGTCCTTTCAGCAGTAGGTATGTTGATTTAGTTGGTGAAATTGAATTGTGTATTCTGTTTGCGGTACGCAGTTGCTTCTTCGACAAGAAAGCGTCAAGGAAATTCGGAGTGTGGCAGCCGCCGGAATAGGCACAGCTGGTGCTCCGCGGTGTTTGCCGGTCCGCTGAACCGGAATAGCGACTAGGCAGTGAGGGCCGGAACCCGGGCGCTGCTCGGCCGTTGGCGACGCGTGCCTCAGCCTGGCCGGGCCCTGCCGGCGGGCGGCCGTTGGTAACGAATGCGGGCGCGCTGCGGCGACAGGTGGCGGCGCCGTTACAGCCGCGGCGCGCCGACAGGTAGGCGGGCTACCCGCAACACACCTGTCACATCGCCTGTCAGCGGCCCGTCTGCGACTCTTCCCACAACACCGTTCACGGGAAAAAGGAAAGAACAACGCTGCTGCGAAAACTGAACCCCTCAGTAAGCGTGTCTTCCCTTCTCTATTTTTCCCCCATGGTCATCTGACCTTTGAAGCCTGATTGCAGCGCAACTCTATGTAGACTTCTTGCTCAAAAATATCTGGACACCTATTCATCATCATCGTCAGCCATTTCGATCACTTGGTAATGTCTCTTTGAGTCAGCCTTCAACAAAGGACCTCTGTTGGTTCTGCCATTTCTAGCAATACTTAGCTTCTTGTTGCCAGTTCAACCCGGCGGTCTTTTTAAGTCTCTTCCTCTTGATCTTCCTTGGTAAATTGGGTTCCTATCTACACCACTGGCCATTAAAATTGCTACACCAAGAAGAAATGCAGATGATGAACGAGTATTCATTGGACAAATATACTAGACACGGGATTACATTTTCACGCAATTTGGGTGCATAGACCCTGAGAAATCAGTACCCAGAACAACCACCTCTGGCCGTAATAACGGCCTTGATACGCCTGGGCATTGAGTCAAACAGAGCTTGGATGGCGTGTACTGGTACAGCTGCCCATGCAGCTTCAACACGATACCACAGTTCATCAACAGTAGTGACTGGCGCATTGTGACAAGTCAGTTGCTCGCCCACCATTGATCAGACGTTTTCAGTTGGTGAGAGATCTGGAGAACGTGCTGGCCAGGGCACCAGTCGAACTTTTTCTGTATGCAGAAAGGCCCGTACAGGACTTGCAACATGCGGTCGTGCATTATACTGCTGAAATGTAGGGTTTTGCAGGGATCGAATGAAAGGTAGAGCCACGGGTCGTAAGACATCTAAAATGTAACGTACACTGTTCAAACTGCCGTCAATGCGACCGAGAAGTGACCGTGACGTGTAACCAATGGCACCCCATATCATCACACCGGGTGATACGCCAGTGTGGCCATGACGAATAAACGCTTCCAATGTGCGTTCACCGCGATGTCGCCAAACACGGATGCGACCATCATGATGCTGTAAACAGAACTTGTATTCACCCGACAAAAAGGAAGTTTTGCCATTCGAGCACCCAGCTTCGTCGTTGAGTACACCATCGCAGGTGCTCCTGTTTGTGATGCAGCGTCAAGGGTAACCGCAGCCATGGTCTCCGAGCTGATAGTCCGTGCTGCTGCAAACGACATCGAACTGTTCGTGCAGATGGCTGTTGTCTTGCAAACGTACCCATCTGTTGACTCAAGGATCGAGACGTGGCGGCACGTTCCGTTACAGCCATGCGGATAAGATGCCTGTCATCTCGACTGCTAGTGATACGAGGCCGTTGGGATCCAGCACGGCGTTCCGTAGTACCCTCCTGAACCCACCGATTCCATATTCTGCTAACAGTCCTTGGATCTCGACCGACGCGAGCAGCAATGTCGCGATATGATAAACCGCAATCGTGATAGGCTACAATCGACCTTTATCAAAGTCGGAAACGTGATGGTACGCATTTCTCCTCCTTACACGAGGCATCACAACGAAGTTTCACCAGGCAACGCTGGTCATCTGCTGTTTGTGTATGAGAAATAGGTTGGAAACTTTCCTCATGTGAGCACGTAGTAGGTGTCGCCACCGGCGCCAACCTTGTGTGAATGGTCTGAAAAGCTAATCATTTGCATATCACAGCATTTTCTTCCTTTCGGTTAAATTTCGCGTCTGTTGCACGTGATCTTCGTGGTGTAGCAATTTTAATGGGGAGTAGTGTATTCACCCGTTCCATTATGTCACTGACCTCCGTTGTCTGTCGGATGTCAACTACTTTCTTTCCGTCTTCCTCTGTGTAGCCCAACATTGATCTTTCTGTTCCTCTTTGGGCTAATATTAGTTTCCTGACAATGAACTCATTCATTGTCCATGTCTCACAGTCTTAAGATATTACTGACACTTGATCAAAAATTGTTTTCTTCAGCTCAGGCAACATCTGCGATTGCAAAACTTAGGAGTATCTCCCATAAGCTTTCCAACCCAATTTAATACGTCGAAATATTTCTGGTTTTATGTCTCCTTTCATATTTAGCATCTCAGTCAGATAGACGTATTCTGTGACCCTTTGAAGTTGCGTACTTCCAACAAATCGTTTTTCCTTTGTTGGCCATTGGCCATTCATTCATCATGATCTTGGTTTTATCATAGCTCAGGCCTTCTTCAGAGTAGGCTGGTGCAAATTATCTAGCCAGTATTTCAAGTTCTTCCATACTATTTGTAAATAGTGCAATATTATCTGCGAATCTCAGGTTATGTAATATCTTCCCCAGATTTTGGATTCCCCTTATTTTCGAATAAATCTAATTTAATCGTTGTTTTTTTTTAGGACCGCTGAAAATAGTTTTGGAGGTATAGCGTCACCTTGTTTTTGGAGGTATAGCGTCACCTTGTTTTACACCCTTTTCGATGGAAAAATTCATTGGTTTCTTCAGCTACGTTGACAAACGCTGTGGATGTTTTGTATATGTTGTATAAAACTTTAATATAAGCGTGTTCTATTCCTTGCTCTGTTAGAACCTCAAGCACTGCTGGGTGACTCATAAAATCGGTTCTAGGCGCCTCAGTCCGGAACTGCGCTGCTGCTGCGGTCGCAGGTTCGAATCCTGCCTCGGGCATGGATGTGTGTCATGTCCTTAGGTTAGTTAGGTTTAAGTAGTTCTAAGTCTAGAGGGACTGACGACATAAGTTCAAATGGTTCAAATGGCTCTGAGCACTATGGGACTTAACTTTTGAGGTCATCGGTCCCCTAGAACTTAGAACTACTTAAACCTAACTAACCTAAGGACATCACACACATCCATGCCCGAGGCAGGATTCGAAACTGCGACCGTAGTGGTCGCGCGGTTCCAGAATGTGGCGCCTAGAACCGCTCGGCCACCCCGGCCGGCTCAGATGTTAAGTCCCATAGTGCTTAGAGCCATTTGAACCATTTGGTTTAGCTGTGTTTATTCCGTAGCGTTTCCACTTCACAGTCACATCACCAACAGTCGACTTAAACTGTTCGTGATGGATTTGTCTCTGAGGCGACATTCAGTATCTAGACCACGTTCGAAGTCAGTGAGCCCCAATGACCGATCCATTATGCTGTTACGCTTCTCTACTGACAACAGGATGCTTGTCGCCTTCTTTTATACTGGTGGATCCGCCTCCTGTGACATCTAGTGGTGGTAAATTCTGTATTACATAAGAATGCCTGTACACTTCCGATCATAAATTTGTGCAATGAAGGTCTTTTTACACGTAAATTGCGACAAAAGTTGCTTGGCTCATTTATTTTCTTTCTTTATTATTTTGTTCAGTGGTTTATTGCTGGGCCAGCTTCAGGTACTTCAGCCTAGCATCCGGGGCTAGAGAATGTGTAGTAAGTTGGAATTAAAAGAGAACTATGACGATTTGTGTTACAATCACTTATGCACAATTTCTTGTATGTTGGTGCCTAGTGATCGGACTGTACCTACTATGCCTCGTATGTAACACAGCAACTATCGTGCCGACTACTGTGCGCGATGTCACTGGGGAGTGCTGTAACTTCTCATTTCGTAGACACGGGTGTGCTCCTCTTGTGGCTACCAGTTAACACGTTAGCGGACTGCCCTCTGTGGGACTTTGTGTACCAAAGGATGGGCTCCAGGACACCGCTAGTCACCTAGCGACCCGGATGACCTAGGCAAAAATCTTTTTGAGACAGCTCTTTGTAATTAAATTCAGAATAACGACTACACAGCATTTCGTATGTATTATTACGGCGTCTGTATTGCTGTTGATGCTTGATCTGCCTGCGTAAGTTTCCTACAGTGTATAACACGGCATGTAATCGAGAATGAGATTTTCACTCTGCAGCGGAGTGTGCGCTCATGTGAAACTTCCTGGCAGATTAAAACTGTGTGCCGGACCGAGACTCGAACTCGGGACCTTTGCCTTTCGCGGGCAAGTGCGCTACCAACTGAGCTACCCAAGCATGACTCACGCCACGTCCTCACAGCTGTACTTCCGCCAGTACCTCGTCTCCTACCTTCCAAACTTTACAGAAGCTCTCCTGCGAACCTTGCCGGACTAGCACTCCTGAAAGAAAGGATATTGAGTAGACATGGCTTAGCCACAGCCTGGGGGATATTTCCGGAATGAGATTTTCACTCTGCAGCGGAGTGTGCGCTGATATGTTAACTCTCGGTGCTGAAGGACGACATGCAACAAACGCAAATATGAAGATCACACGAGGCCGAGCCACATGCAGTACGGCATCTGCTATTTAACTCCGTGACACCACCGCAGTCTACATCATTGGGTCGTATCCACAACACCTGATCTGTGCCATCGCCTCCACTTGCCATCACTCTTTGTAACATCGTATAGTTTATTTTTAATTTAATGTTTATAATATTACACGTTTACCTCTATTCTGCTGTAATCTAAATTACAGAGTAAGGTCGGAAGATGATCCTATCGGGTCGGGACTGGTTACAGCTTATGGAAGAAAACTACTTTTTTTTTTCTCGCGATCAAGACTGTTCTGAATAATATTTTATTACAGTGTGCTCACTGCTATGCCCGATGTTTTAAAAATATTATCTGAGAAGAATAATGGACAGAATGATGGCTCTGAGCTCAATGGGACTTAACATCAGAGGTCATCAGTCCCCTAGAACTTAGAAATACGTAAACCTAACTAACCTAAGGACATCACACACACCCATTGCCGAGGCAGGATTGGAACCTGTGACCGTAGCGGTCGCGCGGTTCCAGACTGTAGCGCCTAGAACCGCTCGGCCACTCCGGCAGGCGGACAGAATGATATCACATGCATTCAAACGTCACTGACAAACGTCCCTGGTTCAAGAGAGTGCTGTAGTCTAAAACTGTAGGAGAAGGCCGATTGGAATACACATCCAACAAATAATTGAGAAAAAGATTTGGCACAGGATTCGTAGCGGGATGCGTGAGGCCAGGCAGAAAAGTGATGAAGAAAAGGTAGTAATCGGCTCTGTTCACGTGACATCTGCGAATGGGGCAGAAATATAAGAAGCCGGCCAGTGTACGGCATTGGCTCAGGCCACCGCGTCTCAGCTTCCCGACATCTGCAGCGCGCCGCTGGAGACACAAGGAGCCCGCGACGACGGCTCAAGTTGACAAACCCGGCGGCCTGGACACACGAACCCCGACAGCTGTCCGCCTCGCAAATCGCCGTGGCGGCCGCCCGTGTCCTCTCGTCCAGCTCGCGGCGCGGGGCGGGCTGGTACCGCCCGGTATTAGCGCGACCGTTCGCCGGAGCGACCGTGGACCGAGTCCAACGGCAGAGAAAAGCTCGCGGCAAAAAAGCGGCGTTGCGTCGGCCGGCAGGGACGGCCACGGGTCCGGGCGCGCGTCGACAAAGCCCCCGGCTACCTGCCGCCTCGTCTCAAAAGGAGCCACGCCACTATCTACATATAAAACGGCCACTGCCCGCCTGGACATAAGCCGACTCCGGCGGGGCTGAATTACCTGTATTCCGTATCTGCCGGACCCTCCCGGGAGCATAAAGCGCCCCCTGACGGCCTGCAACGGTACCTCCCTCCGCCGGCAGCCGCTGACATTTTCGTGGAACCTATTGATGCCGCTTTTTCAAACACCTCCTCTCCCCAATCCAGCGTCCCTTGCCCTCGCGCCACCGTTATCGGGATCTCAGTCGAACCCCGAGACAGATTTATTTACTGGCTGCTCTACCTGGAAATCTCAGATCGAAGGGGGGACCAGGGACAGACAGCAAATTTGTTCTGCATACGACGCACGTGCGTTTGCCAGTCTTTTCAATATTGCACGGGAGGAGTGAGTGGAGACACTGGTTTCCGACAGTGTACTAGACTTGACTTAAACATCTGTAGAAAATCAAACATTTACAATGATGACGAACTACGATTTGCTGATACTTACGTACGGCAACAAAGGGAGCTCTGTCGTAGCGTGTTCATAAGTCACTTCTAGTAGGTATCCCTAACTGAAATGAAGTTAATGAAATTGAATGACACGCATTGTTTCTGTATAGGACCCGTGAAGATCCACTGGCGGTGCTGCTTATGGGCTTTACGCAAGTAAAAAAATGTTCAAATGTGTGGGAAATCTTATGGGACTTAACTGCAAAGGTCATCAGTCCCTAAGCTTACACACTACTTAACCTAAATTATCCTAAGGACAAACACACACACCCATGCCCGAGGGAGGACTCGAACTTCCGCCGCGACCAGCCGTTTACGCGAGTAATCGAGATGACTGCTCTCTAGTGTGCATCACATCATATTTGAAGAATGTACCATAACGGCAACACTTAACACGGGTGAAACTATGGACTAAGAATCTACATCTGGTTTTACATAAATACTCGGCAAGCCACCGTAGGTCTACTCTGCGTGGCGTAGGGGACGCTGTACCGCTACAAGTCAGTTTCTTTCGAGATTCACTCACAAGAGAAGGAAAAAATGACTGTATGCCTCAAGCGAAATGTATGTTAGCTGCAGTAGAATAGTTTTGCGCCGGCCGGGATGGCCGTGCGGTTCTAGGCGCTACAGTCTGAAGTCGCGCGACCGCTACGGTCGCAGGTTCGAATCCCGCCTCGGCCATGGATGTGTGTGATGTCCTTAGATTAGTTAGGTTTAATTAGTTATAAGTTCTAGGCGACTGATGACCTCAGAAATTAAGTCGCATAATGCTCAGAGCCATTTGAACCATTTTTGAATAGTTTTGCAGTCGGCTCCAAATGCCTGTTTCTCTCAATTTTCTCAATAGCTTTCCTCGAAAAGAACCTCTCCTTCCCTTCAGGAATTCCCTTTTGAGTTTCTGTTGCATTTCCGTAATACTTGCAGTAACAAATCTAGCAGCCCGCCTCTGAATAGCTTCGATGTCTTCTTTAATCTGACCAGTTGCGGATTCCAAACACTAGAACAGTACTGAAGAATAGGTCGCACTAGGAGTCCTATAAGCGGTCTCCTTTACAGATGAACCACACTTTCCCAAAAATTCTCCCGATAAACGGAAGTCGACCACTCGCCTGCCCGTTCCATTTTATATCGCTTTGCCAACGTTACGCTCAGATATTTAAAGGACGTGACTGAGTCAAGCAGGAGACACTTAATGCTGAATCCGAACATTGCCGGTTCTTTATTCCCACTTATCCACATTAACTTACATATTTCTACGTTTAGAGCTAGCTGCCACTCATCACACCAACTATAAATTTTGTCTAAGTCATCTTTTATCATCCTACTGTCATTCAACTTCGACATCTCCCTGTATACCACAGTGTCTTCAACAAACAGCCGCAGATTGCCGTACTCCCTCTTCGCCAAATTACCTACGTTTGTAGAAAATAATGGCGGTCCTATCACGCGTCCCTAGGGCACTCCCGACGATACACTTGTCTCTGATGAACACTCACCGTCGAAGACAACGTACTGGGTTCTGTTAATTAAGAAGTCTTCGAGCCACTCACGTATCTGGCCACCTAAACCATATTCTCGTACCTTCCCTAAGAGCCTGCAGTGGGGTAACGTGTCAAATGCTTTTCGGAAATCTAGAAAATTGCAACCTGCTTTCTATTCTTCAACCGTGGTTCGCAGTCTTTCATGCGAAGAAATGACAAGCTGAGTTTCGCAAGAGGGATGTTTTCTAAAACCAAGCTGATTCATGGACAGAAGCTTTTCTGTCTCAAGGAAATTTAGTGTATTCGAACTCAGTATGTATTCAAGAATTCTGCAGCAAACCGATGTTAAGGATAACGGTTTGTAATTTGTGGAACCATTCTTTTAACCTTCTTACATACAGTAGTCACCTGCACTTTTTCCCGTCGCTTTGTACTTTGCTCTGGTCAAGAGATTCATGATAAACGCAAGCTAAATAAGGAGCCAACGCCGTAGAGTACCCTTTGTAAAACCGAAATGGCATTTCATGAGGACCTGGTGACTTAATTATTTTGAACTCTTCCAGTCCTCTTCCTATAACTACGTCGTCCACACGGGTGTCTGCGCGTTGGTCAAACGCCGGTACGTTTGTACGATTTCTTTAAAACAAAATTTAAAAATTCGGCTTTACTTTCACTATCTTCCACTGCCGCACCAGGCTTGGCAACGAGTGACTGGATAAAACTCTTAGACCCGCATAGCGATTTTACATATGACAAGAATGAACATTGAAACATTAAATAACTGTACACTGTACGTTGCTCTAATTTTCATTTGTATTGCTTGCTGGGACTTGGTTAGCTAAGACGAAGTAAATTATCAAAGAGGATTTTTTTATTTTATTTTTCATTCGCTAACCTGAAGGATAGAGCGGCTAGTTTGAGATGCGGTTGACTGCAAAGCCGTCAGTTACTGCAGGCAAATACCAGCGAACTGAGAGCGGAGCAAAGGAGTCCTCGTTTGGAAATATCCTGGAGGGAAATTATCACTTCCGGGATCTGTGTTGCAACCAAAGGAATCCTACATGAAACCGTGTTCGAAATGGGAGAATTAGAACCTTCTTAATCTAAATCTGATGACTCGCTCAGTATGTATTTTAGTTCACCTGAATCTTCCTCACAGATTAGAACTGTATGGGACACCGGACTCGAAGCTGAAACCCTGATTCTCGCAGGCAGAGTTGTTATAGAAGGAACTACTGAGGAACGTCCCACGAACCGCCCTCAGAATGTCACACCAGTGAACACTTCCCCGTAGTGTTTCATTATGAAAACAACTCCTACACTGTGAGTGCGCCACTTCTCCGTAATATCCTGTCTTCCAGCAGTACTATTCCAGCAAGGTATGCAGGAGGACTGCTGTGATGTTTGAGCGGTAGTTGGGAGTACTGGTAGACCTGAGGCCGCGAGGGCAGACCGAGAGTCACAGCTGGGTTGCCCAGTTCGATGAAAGAATTTCTCGCGAAAGGCTAGATCCTGGAGTGCTGGTAGGCTATGTCACTTGGTTTCAATCTACCACGAAGTTTGAATCAGCGCACAGTGAACGACATATTCTTCAGTGTGCTACATCGCCGTATCCCGAATGAATCCTCTGGTGACCTGTTTTCTTCGTGTAGAGAGATATTCGTTGCTACGTGATTATTGTCAAGGAATTGAAAACAGATCCCCTGACAGATTCTGCGCGAATGAAAATAACTTGTTGACAACATATCCGACGCAGAAATGCAGTAGAGCAGTGAAAACCGTGTCTCAATAGCTGGTGTGCCACTCTCCACTTGGTACAGACCGACAGGCCCAATTGTTGACTTGGATGGTGTTGTCTGGTGACGCACGGCATCCGGAACATAGGCCTCTGCTGAGACATAACTTCTGCTTAACGTTTCATATTCAGGAACTCAGGACATCGTCAGAGATTACGAAGATAGTTGTTCAGTTTCTATAAAGTCACTGTTCGATTCTTATTACTTACTTACTTACTCTTACTCACCTTGCCCGCCTCAAGCAGCGTCCTCCACGGCGCTCTGTCCTTGCCATGCATATTACAAGAAAAAAACTTTACTGCTGGAAATACGAGCAGCGAGAATATTAAGACTATTTATACAAATCCGCTCTACGGCCTCTGCTTCATGACGTCTCGGAATGTTGTCAAACATCGCGAGGTCGAGCCGAACTGGTTCCCGTGGCTGGTTTGGCAGAAGAATTTGACCTGTTTTACTCAACACCAAGGCCCACAGTCTAATTCTGACCACTTTCGTATTGTACGGATAGAAATAAAAAGTTCTCGCCATTTTCTACGATAATTTTTACAGCAGCAAACCAAATCATCAAGGAGGTTGCAAGGAGGAGCATCCAAAGCAGGATACATCTACGCTAAACAGAAGTTCTAAAGAGAAGAACTTTTTTCTCATTTTCAGGAGACTTTTCCAGTTTGTTTTCTAGAACGTAACAGTATGAAAGTATTTCAGAGAAGGCCTGATGTATTAGTGGTTTACATGAGCACTTCTTTTTCTGGATCTAGCCATTGTCTACCTTACGCTTTATTTCGCTGCAAATTACTTGTTATGTGGCCCACTGGTGCCACAATAACGCTGTAATAATAGGCCATACATTTTAAATGGTAAGAAAGCTATTCGGGGCGACCATGAAGTTTTCGTTTGAGGGTGTTGCTGCAGCGTATATGCAACGTAGCGCGATGCTGATGTTGGAATATGAGCACTGACTTGTAGACAAGGAATTAGTGTGGCACTTGTATCTTTCCGACGTGCGTACGTTAAATGTGGAAACGTGAACTGTGTGGAGACCGAGACGCCAGCTAAACCCGCTAAGCAGAACAGGTGATTAGGATTGTGGAAAGGGCCAAACAAGGTTGGGGTCAGTTTCACCATAAAATTGTAATTTATTATTATTTAATAACACATTTACAACCCAAGCGGCACATAGACGAGCTTTTACAACTACGAGTTTCAAAATGCAATTCTTTCAAGGTTGAAGGCCTCCAAACATGAAATCTTAAAAATCAACAAGATAAAAATGCAGTTAAAATAGCAAATAAAACAATAAAAATATATATTAAGTACAGCTAGGCTGTGAGCCTCAAGGCAAAAGTGGATAGACAAACATAAACAAGATGCAATACAAACGGCTGAAGGCCCACAATAAAATTTTCAAGATTTTAAAATAAATTACCATAAGCTTTCAAAGGCAGAATGCCACAATGTTTCAGCTTGAAAGGTAATTTTGAGAGTAAGATTTCAAGGATGAATGCCCACAATTAATTTTCCAAAATTATAAAAAACCATAAGCATTAAGTTTTAAGTAGCTGAAACCGGACTAAAGAAAAAACAACACAATGTAAATAACCTTTCAGCAAATATCCACTTAACGGAATTCAAACTTACTTACATAAAACACAGTAAAACCAAGAATATTTTTTTTAATCATTGGCTATGATAGATTATAAACAGACAATTAAACACCGGGAGAAAGACAGTAAAGGCCACAGCACTCAGAAGCCTCCAGGAGGTCGGTCTGCCCTCGGTCACTTAAGTGAGACAGATGCTGAGCCCAAGTACACTTGATCCGTCGGAACCCAACCAAGAGTCAGCTACGGACCGAACGACAAAAGACTTGCTTACCCACCAAGCCGTACATGAGAATTCAAACACAAAATGTTACAAGCGTGATTATCCACAATCAAATATGTATATGTATTACGCTGTCAAAACTACATACCGTGTTGGACAGCGACAACAGGTGAGGAAAGGACACTGCCTGAAATTACGTTAGTAGCCCGGGCAGGTAACTGGAACGCTAACGGCCGCAAGGCAGGAAACTGCGCTGGTGCACTTGAATTGTAGTCAACCAATATAGTTAATTGCACCGCATGGCGGCTAAATTTCAGCTATACAATCACTCGGTGTTGCTCACAAGAAATCCTCCCCAACAGCGAACCACCGAAACGAACTACACAACATGAATGAACGTCTCTTGGGTACTTGAAACCACTACTCAACTTTGACGTCCTGGGTCGGTGAACCACGACGCTCTTAGCGATCAGACAGCCCTACACACGCTCCGACACTGCGCAGGGACCGCCAGCGGACCCAGCCGACTGCACCGCGCGGAGATAACTTCCCTGGTCCGCAGCAACTGACCGACTCCTCTCAGAATGCCGACAATATCTAAAGTAGTCGTCAGTGCGAACAACGCGAACTACACAAACAACCTCACAAACACTTGCTCGAAGACCTGAACTATACCGAACAGTAACCAAGCACACACGATGACAAATTGGGAGTCGATGCACACACACACACACACACACACACACACACACACACACACACACACACACACACACACAGCCGACTAATGAACGATCGGCGAGCCAAAACGCGTCGTCCGGTAGGACGACCGACCAACGATCCCCCAAGTCCATGGCCCGGCTCAAGTGATGCGTGGCGGCAATGGTCGGGCGAGCCATGTCGACGCAGACCTCACTGCTGCTCCAACATGACTGCACTAGTGCCGCACTGCAACTCCCCGACTGACAGGTCCGGACTGCGCTCCAGACGCGTTCCAACTGACTGGCAGCCCCAACTCGCGACCCGAACTCGCGACCCGAACTGGTTCACAACAGACAACGACCGGAAAGTAATTGCAGTCGAGCATAGGTACTACGAGAGGGGATATATTGATATGCGCTGGTAGCGCCGCTCACGGGCAGGCAAAGCAGCAACTCAGTAACACCAGTAATTTAAAATAACGTACTGAGGTGGAAGTACGTTGAAAACAGGCCTTCGAAGTGAATCTTTTTGATTGCCTCCTTATACTTGCAAGAAGTTCCAGTAAAAGTTGTTGTGTATCGTTTAGCATGCTTGAGAAGCTTCTGAAACAGTTCACTGACACTGTCTCAGCTTCGTCGCTGAACACAGCCTGTCTGTTTTTACTATTGCGAATAAAAATTCTCAGCTCTTCATTTTTTGGTCTTCGTTTAGTTATTATGACAGTAAAGACTATACTGTACCATTAATTATGCTCATTTTGGCTGTTGTGCCTAAATACATTAATATTCTCCTTACATCTAATACGGAAGCTACGTCAAGTGCATACTGTACTGCGCACTCGTTGCATTTTATCTTGCAGATGTCCGATTTAGAAAATTTTTGTGGTTAAGTGTCTGTGTTACTATTAGATAATTTGTTGCTAGTGGAATAAGCAACTCTTACATTGCATGGTCTACATAACGTACTACTTCTCTGTGAAATAGATCAAAACATGTTTCACTTCTCTGTTCAAAAATGTTCAAATGTGTGTGAAATCTTATGGGACTTAACTGCTAAGGTCATCAGTCCCTAAGCTTACACAATACTTAACCTAAATTATCCTAAGGACAAACACACACACCCATGCCTGAGGGAGGATTCGAACCTCCGCCGGGACCATCACTTTTCTGCGAAATAGCACAAAACAAGGACGAAATAGTGATATTACATGCCAGTGTACCTCAGTTCGTAGAGTATCACTACAGGAACTGGGACGTTTTGATATTTTGATACATTTATATTGTTCTAACGCCGAGTTGCACCGTGGTTCGGAATCCATGTCCAACTCTAGGTACGTCCTATAACTGGCTGTGAATGGCAGAGGAAGACAACGGCATACTTTCTCTAAAAGGACGAAGCCTAGTAAAGCACAGCGGTGTTGAAAACCATTTTCAGACTGATGACTGCTTTCCCTTTAATAGGTAATGTGGCACGTAAGTCGACAACGATGCTGTAAGGTCAGGTTCAAAATATCTGCAACACTAGATTTCTCTTTGCTGGACGGCAACTGTTCGAGCTAAGAACTGGAAGCGCACATTTGCTCTCCGCAAACTGTGGAGTGCCGTGCGAGTCAGCTGCGGTTAGTCTTGAATATGTCGTATGTCGCTGCATTGTGGAAAAGAGGCCGTTACTCCGGGGCGAGGCATTCGCAAACACAGCGTACACGCTTTATGGCGTTTCCCAGTGTCGTGTAAAGAGAACGTGTAGCCCAGTAAATTATAACAGGGTGCGTGCCATGAATAAAGCATGAGACGGCAATCGGGGACGTAACGAGTTTTCGGTCTCCCATCGCTGTCCCCCGCGTCCCCTCGGATGGCTACTGCCCTCGGTGGGCCCTCGCCGCTCTCTACAAGCTCGGACAGCCATAAATCCGGCTTATCAAAAGACATCGAGGTACAGTACCTAGTCTTGAGGCAGCGGCAGAGGACTCTCCTCGCTTCAGCCCCCCCCTCCCCCCTCATCCCTCCTCATCCCTGCGGTAGCCGCCTCAATGAATAAGTAAAGCGTGTTCAGCGGGCAGGCATTATATTCAGCACATTCTTCGATTACTTCACGAGCGAATCTCGCGCATAACTTCGCCTTCCAGAGAGGATGAATGGAACGCGGGGCACCCCTCGTGCCCGAACGACCGGACAACGCCGGGCCGTGCTGTTCAATATTCAATGGCGGGAGCGCCTGTCGGAAGGGTAGTCACGCATCCAGATGATTCTATCTTACCTTGTAACACTAGTGGAGGGCTAAGCAACGGCCGCATAATTTTAGACTGCTTACGAGGAGGTATTTTATCGGGCGGTCTGTCACGGTCAACGGTTTGCGTGGAATATTAATATCTATTAACGACACACGGAAACATAGCACTCAACAGAATATTTGAAATTACTGGATACGAGAAGTTGCCTGGTCAGACGCCTGTATCAGAAGCATATACAGTATGTATGAAACATTCTATCTTCGGAAACAGAAGGAGAGAAGTAAATGGAAGGAAGGAAGGGTGGGATATTAAAGAAGAAAAGGATAAGGAGTAAGGATTTCTGTGTGTGTGTGTGTGTGTGTGTGTGTGTGTGTGTGTGTGTGTGTGTGTGTGTACGCCCTCTACGCAAGTCTGCAGGTTGCCTTGCTTGTTCTAACGAAGATGAATTCTAAAAATCCTTCTAGACTGTTAGACCGCATCGTATTCCCCTTAAATTTTCTACTTCACATGTCGACGTTTCGACCTCTCTGTTGGAATCTTCTTCTAGACTCTTCCCTAAATGTACAGCTAACACGGGATACCAGAAGGGTCCTGAAGAACATCTCAGCAGACGGGTCGAAACGTCGACTTGTGAACGATAAATATGAAGAACATGACGTGATCTATTAACACAGAAGATTTTTACCTCCTGTATGTGTGTGTGTGTGTATGTGTGAGGCCAGAGCTAGGTGGTCAACGTTCGGGATGACGACGACAGACATTTTAGTCTGATCATTCTAAGAGGGTTTTTTCTGGACTTCCTAGCCCGTTTGATGCTATTGCTGAAATGGTTCCTTTGAAAAGTGCACGGCATTTTCTTGCCCTATTTTGTCCAATCCATGACTGTTCCACATCTCAAATGACCTCGTCATCGACAGGATATTAATTTCCTAGCTTCCTGCCGACTTGAACTAACACCTGTAACCAACCAATGTGCATCCGACCAGTCAGTTGAAGCAGCCAGCTTTAATTAGTTTACGTGCTGCTGCAGTGCGTCAACATTCTTGTGTCACACTTTGAAATGGAGTAACATCTCTAAATCAGATGATCAAGACATTCTCCAGAATGTTTTGGAAAAGAGTAAAGTGTGTGCAAAGTTTGTCCCGCATACATAGATTCCTGAACGAAAAAAATGACGCGTTGGCACCTGCTGCGACTTGACTGCAATCCAAAACGCTTACAGTTCTTTTCTGGAAAAGATCTTCACAGTTGACGAGACTGGTGTTATCAGTCTGAACCTTCGAGAAAGAGCAGAACTTCACGTAGAGTGGTGCTCTGACAGCATAACAGACATCCAAGCCAATGCAATGAGCGAGGTGGCTAACATTCCAAAGAAGGATGTTTCGAACGGTTTCAGACGGTACTGAAATGGGGAGAGTGTGTGAATAACACCTGAAGCACAACATCCGCTATCTTAGGAGTTACATATTTTTTAATCCAGTCTCGAAACTTTTTGCACTGAGAGGTACATCAGCATTTGAAAAGATTCACAGGATGAATCTGGTTCTTTTTTAATGCAGAATACACGTCGAACCTTGATCCAGTACATTAAAGAGCCTGCGATGACTAAAACAGTTTTCGCCATTCTCTTAACATTGAAGAACCTGCCGATATAAAATTTATACAATCGAATATTTTAGAAGAAAATTCATGCATTTATGCACCGTTTATTATCAAGAAGACCGGCGAGGTGTTTAAGAATTGCCGTAAAATTCAGTGTAGTGGTTTCTGACATGCGTTGCTATTTTCCACCAAAGCAAAGACATGAGACTACCAGATTCATAGGCGATATTTACTGTACTGGCTGCATCTTAAACGATTTGCACTTTTCTATTACTAGATGGTTTTTGCACTGACACTTAGCATAACAGATTGATGTTTCTCTTCCAAAAACACATTATTCAATGTGAAAAGACAACGATCAAAACACTGCGCATACAATACATATCATTCGCAATTTATTGATTGAAGATTATTAGTTAAGGTTTCATATCATAGTGGTCATGGCGATAGGCTTGAGAAGTTGGAATATTTTCGGTAAGGGTGCAAATACTTTCCACAGATTCCTCCTGGACGATGAGCCAGCATCTTGGTCACTATTTCAGGTGGTGTTTATCAGGATCCAAGCTGATGAAGGCCCTCCTCAATAGTGGTTTAAACATTGTTTTATCATCCTAATATATGACGCGCTCTACAATCGAGAATAAATCTTTGCAAACTACCTCCGGCCCGACAGCCTACGAAAATACATCGTTAGTCGTTGCAACAAGCTCGAAGGAGGAGCCGGATCACGTACAAGACAAGAGCAGCACTGTAAACAGTCCGGGTGCAATATTGCAATTTGTGGTATGTTCCTATGGGACCAAACTGCTGAGGTCATCGGTCCCTAGGCTTTCACACTACGTAATCTAACTTAAACTAACTTACGCTATGGACAACACACACACCCATGCCCGAGGGAGGACTCGAACCTCCGACGGGGGGAGCCGCGCGAACCGTGGGAAGACCCCAAGACCGCGGGGTTACCCCGCGCGGCCATTCCGGGTGATTCACATACTTTGAACATTGCCGATCTCCGTTTTTATAGTTTATTGCATCCTACCACGGCTTTAGACTAATGAATTTAAATTTATCGTGCAATACAGACTCTCCACACAGATTAATGTGACCACCTGTCAAAACCCTCAATAACCACCATTTTCCAGCGCGTACCGCCGCCAGACGTGCAGGAAGAGAGTGAATGAGTACCGACAGGGATGTGGAACCATGCCAACTCCAATACCGGCGCCAACTGCGTTAGGTTTCGCGGTTGCGGATCCATGGCGCGAACAGCCCAATAGAGCAGCTATCACAGATTCTCGATTGGGTTTAAAGTCTGGGACTTTGGTGGCCAGAGAAGTACGGTAAACGCATCCTGTGAGCTATGTGACACATTACATTGTCCTGCCGGTAGATGCCTTCGTGATGAGGAGAAACAAATTTGCATGTAGGGATGGACAGATACATACAAGATAGGATAGATACATACTTGTGCTCATCCATTTGCTTTCCAGAATGACGAAAACATTCACCAGACAATAACACTCTCCCCTCAGGCCTATACCCTTCCGTCGATTGTTGCAAGGTGTTTGCTTTCAGAAGTTTCACGCCGTACTTGCAACGCCCATCTGTCTGATGGAGCATAAAATTTGACTCATCTGAAAAGGCCACCTGTCGCCACTCACTGGACGTCCAGCTGCAGTGCTGGCGTGCAAATTGAGCCTTCGTCACCTTTGAACAGCAGTCAGCGTGGGTGTATGTGCCTGCTACGGAGGACCATACACAGCAACGTTCACTAAACGGTCGTCGAGGGCCCCCTTGGTTCATTTGGGCGGTCAGCTGCTCAACAGTTGCACGTCTACTCGCCCGTACACACACCTCCGTAGCCGTAATTCACTCCTGTCATCTGTGGCCCATGTTCCAGCACAGCTACCTCGGCGCCGTTTTTGATAGCGCCTTTTTGCCATGCACGGTATACATTAACCGCGGCGGCATGTGAACAGTTTAGTCGTTTCGGAAGCTCTTCCAGACTTGCACTGAAAGTCAGTGATCATGCCCTTTTGGACGTCAGATAAATCCCTCCGTTTCCGCTTTACGGCAACGACCGCTCTGTTTTCCACGCACCCTCCCTACCACTACAAACTTTATATGCCCTCCACTGCCTGCATTAATGAGACTGGGCTTTTTTTAACTTTTTTTTTTACGTGGCGATTCAACATCGTTCGCGTTCGGTTTTTGTCACAGTTTGACGGTGCATTTTTCTTTTCTTTTTTTTTTTTCATTTGCCGTAAATAAGTTGATATGTCAAACCATTGCGCAATTTTTCAGTCAGTTACGATACCACAGTGCGTCATTCACTGCCTTAGGAAATTGGATTATGAGTCAGACCTGGATCGATACCGCTTGTGATTTTGCATACTGCATCGTATGGGAGAGGTTAAAACGTTCAGGTTTTTCTCTCACTGCTATCTGTGGAGAGAAGATTTCGCGTTTCCTTCCTATAAATAAACGAGAAAAGCAATCCGCTTTCCCTGTCACTTTAGTTTAAAGTGACTGCGCGTGTATACATGAGTAAGAATAGCTCTGCGTAAACTACCCAACATTGGGAAATATTGTCGTATTACAACACTAATATCAATTATATTACAATACAAAAATTGTTTTTCAGAGTTTCTGTAAAGATACTCGTCAAAAGAATTGGAGAATTTGCCGAACGGAAAGTACTTTAATTGTTCTTTAACTCCGAAACGTTACCCACAGGTCATTTAATACACTCTGGATCGTTTTGAATACGTAATTACCCATGCATCTAACTCCAATATTAAGCGTGTTTCTACATGTTGTTTTAGGTCTTAAAATTAAGTTCACTCTCATTGTGTTTGCGGAGAAAAGGACAATATTTTCCGTAACAAAGAACATCCACGAATATATGCAGTGTGAAACAGTTGTGAAAATGACAGGCATTTTGCTGAAATCTCTGAAAGATGTTCTAGAACGTACACCACATATGTTTTAAGATGCTTCCGTCTTCTGATAGTACTGTTGCCTAACTTCTCATAACGCGTTGCTGAACGATACTGTGCAGAGTGAATATCTTTCCTCGCTTTTGAATCCCCTATAGCAATCTGTTTATATAGCTGAACTAAGGCGCTTCTTTAATTGCAGAGTTTGGATCTCCCAGATAAGGTAATGATATGCCTGAGTGCGAAAAACTTA
Source organism: Schistocerca cancellata (assembly GCF_023864275.1). Classification (NCBI taxonomy): domain Eukaryota; kingdom Metazoa; phylum Arthropoda; class Insecta; order Orthoptera; family Acrididae; genus Schistocerca; species Schistocerca cancellata. The sequence goes on along the minus strand of NC_064628.1, from coordinate 533,946,029 downwards.
ACATTTCTACTTCTTGTATTTCATTGTTTGATTGGACTTTTTTTTACTTGCAGTGTTATGTTATTAATATTACTGAATCTTTTACATTTAATGACAAACTATTAGCTCAAACCATCTGCTGATGCTACCTTTTCAGTGACAGGAATATCATTCTTATGACTTAACATGCATCATACACTCAACTCTCATTCGGGAGGACGTGGGTTCAAGCCCGCGTCCGGCCAGCCTGATTTAGGTTTTCCGTGTTTCCTAAATCACTTCAGGTAAATCCCGGGATGGTTCTTGTGAAAGGGTAAGGACGATATCACTCCTCATCCTTCCCTAATAAGATGGGACCGATGACCTCGCTGTTTCGTCCAATCTCCCGAATCATCCAGCCAACCTAACTCGCATCATCTTAAAAATGACGAAATTGGCGTCATTTGACAACGCAATATTTCAAACACAAAAAAAACAAAAGCGGCACCAAAACAGGATGCTACGTACATCATATCTAATTTCTTCAAATTATGGTTCAAATGGCTCTAAGTACTATGGGACTTAACATCGGAGATCATCAGTCCCCTAGACTTAGAACTACTTAAACCTAACTAACCTAAGGACATCACACACATCCATGCCCGAGGCACAATTCGAACCTGCGTCCGTAGCAGCAGCGCGGTTCTGGACTGAAGCGCCTAGAACCACTCGGCCACAACGGCCGGCTCTTCAAATTATGAAAGTTTGTTGCTACGTAACGTGATATTGAGATGATAGCTGGTTTGTGTCGTGCAGCTGAGATTAAAACAATAAATAACAAGTGCACTGTTTTTGTTCTACGGATTTTTGTTTATTTCAAACTAACAACTGACAAACGTCTAAAAGTGACACTAGTTCTCAGGTAACCAAACATTATAAGCGAAGGTTCAATTACTTGCGTAGTGTTGTGCATCAAACTTGTTCCTTAACATTGATATTGTTCTCCATACAATCGATAAATAAAACGATAAACTTACTGCGCCTAACTCTTTCGTGATAGATTCACTTTGGCATGATGTTATCACGGTTCATAATCCACAAATTTCTGATTTATTGATTCTAGTACATTATCTGACACGGTAAATACAGTCGGTTTACACACCGCGCTGCACCAAGTGCAAGTTCGCTTGAGATGCACGCATACAACGTTGGCGTAAAACGATAACCTCAAAAACTAAATTCAGTGTAAAACGTTCAGCGTGTCATTTTTTAACACTTGGGCAACGAATAGTGTGCGGCACACCTCCTAAAGTTTGATGATACCTTAAGAAAACTCGTACAGACGGACGTCTGCAGCTTGAGCACAATGTGGAGTCGTTGATAACCCGAACAGTTTCTAGCTTTCCACATAGACCTCAACGTACGGGAATATTGCGACGGAATAGATAGGACGACAGTCTCCAACAGCAGAAAGGCTGCCCCAGATCTGCGTCGGTTACCTCCAGCCCTGTGCCACCTTGTTCAGTCTGTGTTCGCAGTAATCCAAAACGAAGTAGTTTGAAAAATGAGTCCGCCGTCTCGCCAAAGAATGTCGGCTTGAAAATACGAAGAGTTCAGCGTAAATGCGTGCCACTTTACGACCACGGTAGACCACTGACAAGATTTAAAGTGCTAGTACAAGTTTTATTAAATGCAGCAATAAATTACAAGGGGAAAGATTGTACGGTAAGAGTAAGAGCTTTTGGAAACCGTAATTCCATGCCTTATTACCTTTGTTAGGAAAAGAATAAGGATCCCGGATTAAGACTGGGGGCCTGAAAAAGAAAAGAAACAGCTGAGTGCTTAACTTCGTGTAATGTGGCGTACACAACATATGCCCAAGTTATTTGGGTACCCCGTCAGAAGTGCATATGGCCGTGGACGTTGCAAAGAAAAAGAAGAAGAATTAAGGTTCAGTGTCCCGTCGCCTACGATGTCATTAGAGACAGTACACGAGTTTGGATAATAATACCGAAGGAGGGAAACCATAAGAAGTCTAAATACGGTTAGCCAGACGAGGATCATAACCCTACCCATAACAAATGTGTTTCTCACAATCACTGAATGAAAATCTACATCACTCCGCAGATGTTGTGGTGCGCTAAGGTGGACACCTTATGTACCATCGTGACTTTCTCCTTTTCTGTTCCAGTCGCAAATGCTGTACAAGAGAGTGATTAGGACCCCGTGAGAGTTCGAATCTCTCTGCTTCTACTTCCACGTCCTTTTCGTGAAATACACGTGGTAGGAGTCAACATACAACCTGACTCTTCTAGGCTATGAGCACTATTGGACTTATCAGCTGAGGTCATCAGTCCCCTAGAACTAAGAGCTATTTAAACCTAACTAACCTAAGGACTTCACACACATCCATACGCGAGTTAGGATTCCAACCTGCGACCTTATCAGCAGCGCGGTTCCGGACTGAAGCGCCTAGAACCGCTCGACCACAAATGGTTCAAATGGCTCTGAGCACTATGGGATTTAACATATGAGGTCATCAGTCCCCTAGAACTTAGAACTACTTAAACCTAACTAACCTAAGGACATCACACACATCCTGCCCCAGGCACGATTCGAACCTGCGACCTTATCAGCAGCGCGGTTCCGGACTAAAGCGCCTAGAACCGCTCGATCACACCGGCCAGCTGACTCTTCTAGGAAAGCAGGCTCTAGGAAAAACAGTAAACCAGGATGTGATGCACTACGGACTTGTAATAGCGTTTGCAACTGTAGTGGAGTGTTCAGCTAAGCAACGATTTCGGCTTACTAGACGAAATTATGACGAAACACGCTGCTATTCTTGTATTTTCTCTAGGATGATTTAAGACTGTGCATGAGCAATATGCTACATTTATTAATCTACAGGGTCAGATGAAATTCCTACACCAAAGACCGAGCCTTAGGAGATATTCCTGCATTTCACTACAGTTTCCCAAAGTTACGATTCCTCCATATAAAACAGCACTATCTGCGAACAGCCTCATGAAACTTCTTTTCAGCCGCGCGTGGTAGCAGCGTGGTCTTAGGTGTCTTGTCACGGTTCGCACGGCTCCCCGCGTCGGAGGTTCGAGTCCTCCCTCGGGCACGGGTGTGTGTGTTGTCCATAGTGTAGGTTAGTGTAAGTTAGAGTAAGTAGTGTGTAAACTTAGGGACTGATGATCTAAGCAGTTTGGTCCCATAAGATCTTACCACAAATTTACGAATTTCTTACGAAACTTCTTTTCTTACTGATTAGATTTCTTATATGTAAGTACAGTGACGGGCCAAAATATTATAACCACCTGCTAAATACCATGTTGGTCCACCTTTAATACGCAGTGAAACAGTGATTCTGTGTGCCAGGGATTCGACAAGTGTTTGGTAGGATTCCGGAGGTAAGTGGCATCAGACACCTACGCACAGGTAACACAATAACCGTAAATAACGAGCTGGCGGACTAAAGGTATGCAGCTGGCACCCGAAAGCATCCAGATGTGTTGTATGGGGTTCAGACCAAGCGAATTTGCTGGGCAAAGCATCAACGTGAGCCCACTATCATGTTCACTAAACCAGTGTAGCACGGTTTTGTCCTTGTGACACGGACAGTTATCCTGCTGGAATATACGACCTCCGTCAGCGAAGACAACAAATATCAAGCATGAAGGGATGCAGGTGATCCGCATAACGTTCAAGTTGCTCACAGCTGTCATGGTGCCCACGTCCCATGGAGGCCAGGATGAATATCTCCCATAGCATAAACTACTCCTACCGGTCTACGACCGTGGAACAGTGCATTTTTAGAACACACGTTGGCCATACTGAAGGATCATTTGGTTACAACCATCAACCTCTTGTAACAAGAAACGTGATTCATCCGACCAGCCGAAACGTTTCTGTCGATATGCTGTCAGATTTCGAAGATCCCGTGCCCTCAGTTGTCGTATTTGACGACGCCGAGGTTCAGCATGGGAACACGAACGTGTCAGCTGGCATGGAACCCTGTGTTCAACATAATGTGCGGAACGGTGCATTCTGAAACACTTGTATCTGCACTGTATTCGGTCGTAAGATGTGCCACAGATCTCCGACTGCCCTGCTTCACAGAACAGGCAGGTGTAAGACGTCTCGTTTCTATGATGAGGTTGAAGTCCGAAACCGCGTTGCCTACCAGTAGTTTCAACATCTTTCAAACAGTTTTCGTAGATATTCACTTCGGTAGCACGTGAACAGTCGACCGCCTTCGCCGTTCCAATATGCTCGTTGCCAGTCGCCAGGCCGTAGCAATCTGCCCTCTGTTAAAGACGCTTATGTCAGTGAATTTCTCCATTTGTTAGCTCGCATAGTCGCTAGAATAATTCCCCATTCAGCTCTGATCCGCTTACATACGACAGAAAAAAAAATCGCAACAGTAAGAAGGAGTTGCGCGACATAAACGAAAGTTGGTAGGAGTGTTTTTACACCTGAAATATGATTTCTTTTGAAATTTCGCGCCAGTCGCATGTGAGTGGCGCCAGTAGCGCCACTATGAGGATCCACACAAGTCAAAATACATGGTGTAATGGGGCCTGAGCGCTATGGGACTTAACATCTGAGGTCATCAGTCCCCTAGACTTAGAACCTAACTAATCTAAAGACATCACACACATCCACGCCCGAGGCAGGATTCGAACTTGCGACGGTAGCGGTCGCGCGTTTCCAGACGGAAGAGCCTAGAACCGCTCGGACAAGGTCGTTAGCATTTGTTACCTTTGAGATAGGACGTGCCGAGTTGATGTTAGTCACTAATGCCTTTAACGCGATCAAGACACCATTATCAACACATCACTCAGTTTGAACGAGGTCGTATACTAGGATTACTAGAAGCTGGATGTTCCTTCTGCGATAATGCAGAAAGACTTGGCATGAATGTAGCCACTGTACAGGATTGCAGGAAGCGGTGTTCACGAGGCTGTAGTCGCTAGAGGACCGGGTTGTGGAGGGCCAGCCGGTTCTGTGGTCGAGCGGTCCTTGGCGCTTCAGTCCGGAACCACGCGGCCGCTACGGTCGAATGTTCGAATCCTGCCTCGGGCATGGATGCCATGTGTGTGATGTCCTTAGGTTAGTTAGGTTTAAGTAGATCTAAGTCTAGGGGACTGATGACATCAGATGTTAAGTCCCATAGTGCTTAGAGCCATTTGAATCATTTTTTTCGTACGGCCACGTGGCACTACTGATAGGGAAAACCATCGTGTTCGGTGTATGGCTCTGGCGCATCGTAATGCATCTTCAGCAGCAAAATGAGTAGCAGTTGTCACCACATTGACACAACGAACTGTTGCAAATCTTTTAGTTCTGAGACAGCTCCGAGCCACACACCCTGAGGCGTGAATTCCACTGGCCACAAACCATCCCCATTTGCGACTTCAGTGGTGTCAAGGAGAGCTAATTGGAGATCAGGTGAAGGTCTGTTACGTCTTCTGATGAAAGCTGGTTCTGCATCGGCGCCAGCGAGGGCCGTGTTTTGGTTAGGACGAGGCACACTGGACGTACAGGTGGAGTTATGGTCTGGGGTGCGATTTAGTATGACAGCAGGAGCAGTCTCGTTCTTGTCCCACGCACCCGTACAAACTTGCAGTCAGGGTGCAACTTTGTGCGTCAATCTGGACATACGACCTGTTGTGCTGCCGTTCTTAAACAGCATTCCAAGGGGTGTTTTCGAGCAGAACAATGCTCGCCCACATACCGCTGAGGTAACCCAACATGCCCTGCAGAGTGTCGACTTGTTTCCTTGGTCTGATCGATCTCCAGACGTGGCTCCAGTCGAGCACGTATGGGACATCATCGGACGAAAACTCCAACGTCGTCCACAAATAGCATTAATCATATCTTTATTGACCGACCAAGTGCAACAGGTGTGGAACTCTAACCCACCAACTGACATCCGATACCTGTACAACAGAATGTGTGCACGTTTGTATGCTTCCATTCCACATTTTAGTGGTTTCACCTGTTATTAATGTACCAGCATTTCACATTTGCAATGGCTTATCTCACGCTTACATTAACCCGTGATCTTTCAGCCTTAGTCACTGACATACTCGTATTTTACCTAGAAAATGTATTCCCGAAATTTTGTTACTCTAATTTCTTTTTCCTCAGTGTACTTTCCTTAGCCCCGCACATGCCCGCAACACCCAGAGACGGCAGTTAACTTCAAGTTTTAGCTCATACTTGTATATTGCAAACAGAAATAATTCTGTAACACTTACTTGGACATATCCTAACTTACCTCTGTGACTAAGGACTTCTCATGTCAGGAAGACATGCTGTCTTGTATTTGCTAGGAACTCCTCCATGCAGTCACAAATTTAGTCTGATATTCCATATACTAGTATTTTGTTCACCAGAAGATAACGTAGAACTCTGTGGAAGGTCTTCCAAATGTCAAGTAACAAGGCATCTAGATGGGAGCAGTTATCTACTGCCCTCTGGATCTAGAGGACAAAACAGAGCGTGGTGAGTATCACACGACTGTCGTTTGCAGAAGCTTCGTTTATTCCTACAGAAGAGATTTTCGACTAACGCGTTCCAAATTTATGCAGCAGGTTGTATGTGTTTACCCTCTTACATTATTAAAATGGCCTCTTAGTTCGAAACTGGAACGCCGGGAATATGCGTTGACTAAATCATCGCAAACAAAATAAGAAGCCTTTGTTGTGGACACGGAGATGTTATCCTTTCTTAGCTACAATGGCTTTTGAAACTCACCGGAATTTGGTGTGGCGTGTACTCCAGAATTCAGTAGTTCAAATTTGGATGTTAGTCATAGTACACACTTTACCTCTAAAATGTTCCAGGCAGGACGAGTTATTTTGTTATAAACTCCCTAGAAACTGCATGAAATGCTGGAGACAATGGAACAGAAGAGAAATGATCAGGTGAAGCTCTCTTCTGCTTCGAGTACCTGAACGCCGAGCAAGCCGTTGCGCCCTTAGCCGGTAGATAAAATTTCTTCCCGTACAACTGCAGGAGACGGGGTATCGTCCTGCTGGACTCCAGGGCTATGCAGGAGCGTGGAGAAATGAGGTAGCTGATAAGGCAGACGATGAGGGATGCGGAGAGATTCTGGGACACACCTTTCCAACCCTTACATGTTGTTGCCGTCACAGTTGGGCTAAGAGGGAATGAGTATTCCGGGAGATGAATGGGTGTAAGTGAGATACGATAAGCTGTGGTGGGTGAAACCAGCGACGCGCCCCACTGTACCTGTTTCCGCCCATTGCGACGGTGACTGCATGGTACTACTCTAGTAGCAAATTCAGCACTGTGTTCTGATACACCACGTTTCAGTACTGTGTTTTACTTGTTGATAAAAGAGCAGCGATTTATAATGGGCAGTCGGATGAAAAAGAGACAGATGGAATTGCTCCATCATTTTTAGAGGGTGGATCCGTGATTGTTTGAACCCATGTTCCAGTATTTCTGCTAACATCGTTTCAGCCATACTCAAAGTTATCGCTTGCAAATTTTCAAATCACTTTGCACATTGGTGTAAACGCGCATACGTCAGAAATAACACTTGGTATTAAGAGCGTCAGTCACAGATTGAACTTGACGCGTCTACGAGTAAAACAAATCAAGAGCAGGAACAGCGAATCCACAGTGCTTATGAAGTGTGTTGTTAATAATTATAGATGACATAAAAACTTGGCATATTTCCTTTGAGAACGCAGATGTGAAATGCGGGGTTTCCATGTACACTCTTGGAAATGGAAAAAAGAACACATTGACACCGGTGTGTCAGACCCACCATACTTGCTCCGGACACTGCGAGAGGGCTGTACAAGCAATGATCACACGCACGGCACAGCGGACACACCAGGAACCGCGGTGTTGGCCGTCGAATGGCGCTAGCTGCGCAGCATTTGTGCACCGCCGCCGTCAGTGTCAGCCAGTTTGCCGTGGCATACGGAGCTCCATCGCAGTCTTTAACACTGGTAGCATGCCGCGACAGCGTGGACGTGAACCGTATGTGCAGTTGACGGACTTTGAGCGAGGGCGTATAGTGGGCATGCGGGAGGCCGGGTGGACGTACCGCCGAATTGCTCAACACGTGCGGCGTGAGGTCTCCACAGTACATCGATGTTGTCGCCAGTGGTCGGCGGAAGGTGCACGTGCCCGTCGACCTGGGACCGGACCGCAGCGACGCACGGATGCACGCCAAGACCGTAGGATCCTACGCAGTGCCGTAGGGGACCGCACCGCCACTTCCCAGCAAATTAGGGACACTGTTGCTCCTGGGGTATCGGCGAGGACCATTCGCAACCGTCTCCATGAAGCTGGGCTACGGTCCCGCACACCGTTAGGCCGTCTTCCGCTCACGCCCCAACATCGTGCAGCCCGCCTCCAGTGGTGTCGCGACAGGCGTGAATGGAGGGACGAATGGAGACGTGTCGTCTTCAGCGATGAGAGTCGCTTCTGCCTTGGTGCCAATGATGGTCGTATGCGTGTTTGGCGCCGTGCAGGTGAGCGCCACAATCAGGACTGCATGCGACCGAGGCACACAGGGCCAACACCCGGCATCATGGTGTGGGGAGCGATCTCCTACACTGGCCGTACACCACTGGTGATCGTCGAGGGTACACTGAATAGTGCACGGTACATCCAAACCGTCATCGAACCCATCGTTCTACCATTCCTAGACCGGCAAGGGAACTTGCTGTTCCAACAGGACAATGCACGTCCGCATGTATCCCGTGCCACCCAACGTGCTCTAGAAGGTGTAAGTCAACTACCCTGGCCAGCAAGATCTCCGGATCTGTCCCCCATTGAGCATCTTTGGGACCGGATGAAGCGTCGTCTCACGCGGTCTGCACGTCCAGCACGAACGCTGGTCCAACTGAGGCGCCAGGTGGAAATGGCATGGCAAGCCGTTCCACAGGACTACATCCAGCATCTCTACGATCGTCTCCATGGGAGAATAGCAGCCTGCATTGCTGCGAAAGGTGGATATATACTGTACTAGTGCCGACATTGTGCATGCTCTGTTGCCTGTGTCTATGTGCCTGTGGTTCTGTCAGTGTGATCATGTGATGTATCTGACCCCAGGAATGTGTCAATAAAGTTTCCCCTTCCTGGGACAATGAATTCACGGTGTTCTTATTTCAATTTCCAGGAGTGTATATTTCCAAGTATAAATCGGTATGAGTAGGCTTACGGTAACCGATGTTCCCTAAAAACCCATCTCCCTTACACTGAACTAGTACATACATGAAAGGTAGACGCTCATTCATTTTTCGTTCCATTACAGGTGTCTACCTGCCACCAGCCTTCTTACACTATGAGTGTACTTAAAACTTTAGTACATAGGGCTCGTGTAGTGTGCGACGCTGACGGCCTACAAAGTGAATTAATAGACTTGGAGAAATATTCAGTAAGAATGGATGTACAAAACATCAGAATAAAAAAGAAAAGAAAAGAAGACATCTAGACACCTACAAGCGCATACGCGAGACCAACCGAAAGAAGAGCGATAAGAAAGCGATGTAAAGTCTACAGCCTTTCAACTATATGTGCTTAATACGTCTTCAAAAACTGAAAGAATAATGAAGAAGCACAAAGTGGATGTGATCTTCCTTCCACCGGCCAAGTCGACATCTCTTCTGAAATATGTGAAGCATGATCTGCTGCTACGAAAAGTTGGTATAAACTCCTAGTGAGTGCGGTAAAAGAAACGTAGGAGAAACAACACGCACTGTAAAAGAAACTTGCATTCAACACCAGCGATACAGCTACTTTCCAAAGCGTAATAAATCAGCAGTGGCCGAACGTTGTATTTCCAGTGGCCATTCTACGGATTGCGGGAAAGCCTCATCCTACTGAGATTCAGTGATCAAGAAAGCTACGGAAATACAATTATCAGACAACCTGCTCAACAGAGATGAGAGTTTCCAGGTTGATAAACCATGAAGACCCCTAATTTTATGTCTGCACTCTCAAACGAAATATTCTAATTCTTCATGCCATCCATAACCATCAACACTATACTTCGTAAGCAGTGTGGGTTCGCCGATTTTGCAGTTGCTTTGTTTTACTCATAGACGCATCAAGATAAATGTGTCACCGAGTTCTTGTTACCAACTGTGTTATCTCTGAGGTATGTGCCTTGACTCCACACTACGCAAAGTAATTCAAGCGAATCACATTGAGAGTGGCTGAAAGATTGTCATCCCAAGTATGTGAACATGTATTAAAAATGTGCGCGCCCGAAAAATGATGGCATATTCGATCCGCTGGGAAAACATCAAGAACTACAAGTAAACTTTTTTTTTATTTTAAAAGTAGTCACCATAACTGTTAATATATTTACCACACCCTGAGACAAGACGCTCATAGCCTTTGTGGAACAATATCTGTGGTTGCCTGCAGAAACCTGATTGTACCCAGACGTGCAGTTCTCCGACCGAAACAAATCGACGACCAAGAATGTGTTTCTTCAGGGCTCCAGAAATATGGAAATTGCGTGGGGATACATCAGGACTGTACGGAGGATGTGAAAGGACTTGTCGGCCAACTTCTGCAACGTAGCCGAAACAACAGGCAGGCCAACTGATGACCCTTTTCTTTGACTACAAGGTCCCGCTGCTCATTGACTTTCTGGAACACGGCGCCATAATTAACCCACAGCGGTACGCGGACACTTGGAAAACATTGAAGCCCACCATCAAGTCCAAACACCCACATGACTATGTTACAGGACAATGGCTGCCCGCATGTTACCAATATTGTTTCGAATATGCTCGAGAAATTTCGCTGGAAAGCCCTTACTCATAGTTGCCAATGATCAAATTTGAACGCCTCAGAGGACGCAGGCAGCAAAAGTTGTTTGGCATATAGTATACAACGTGCTTGGCTATGCAAATGGCTATAGATTAATACGCAAGTCCACAAAGCATAAGGGACGATCAAGAAATTTCCTTTCGGTGGCGACACTAACCCCTGCCCTATATGTCGGTGATTATACGGGGTGAGCATTAAATAATACCAACAAACTGCAGGGACAGATTGGTGACCAGTAGTGTAGGAAAAAAGGCACTCTGAATACGTGTCCGAAAATGCATCGTGGTCGCTGTAGATGGCGCAGACGAATGAACATTCCTCTGACCGCCTGCCGTGTGTCCCTTGTGTGTTACAGGGTGTGTGATAGACGCAGCGTACTGTAAGCAGCTGAGTGGTTCGATGTTCAAGTCGGGAACAAGCTGAAATGGTGTTCGTGTACGGCCAAACAGACGATAACGTTCGAGACGCAGCACGGCTATACCAAAACAAGTACCCTCACAGACACCAACCACATCAAGCAACATTTCAAGCCCTCTTTGGGCGTTTGTGTGATCATGGGTTGTTTCAGACAGAGGAACATGCAGGGGGGCGATGGGCTGTGCGTGCATCCAATTTGGAGGACTGGCTTCTACAGAATAATGAGAAGAACCCTGGTACATGCTCCAGGCAAGTGGTTCGCCAACTTGGTGTAAGCCGAACTACGATTATGTGTATCCTTCATGACAGCCGCTACTGTCTCTATCACTGAAGGACACTTTGAACATATGTTGTGGCGTAGATACGCTGCTTCTCTGTACTGCGTTCCAGGACGATTTGTTGTCGCTGCAAGCTCACCGTCCATTACGGAAAACATGTTCATAGGACCTTTTCCCCTCCGTTGCCAGTGAGGAATCCGTCGGTTTTGCTAATGTTCACCCTGTATACCCGCATGGGAGACACGCTGGGTTGCATGTAGCTGCATCGACGCCCTCAAACGGAAACTTTATCGCCCCTGATAAGAATTATTTACAATCTATGTTCTGAATATATCGCAAGATTATGCAGAAGATTTATCATTTATAAAAAATGTTCAAATGTGTGTGAAATCTTATGAGACTTAACCGCTAATGTCATCACTCCCTAAGCTTACACACTACTGAACCTAAATTATCCCAAGGACAAACATACACGCCCATGCCCGAGGGAGAACTCGAACCTCTGAACCGAGCGAGGTGGCGCAGTGGTTAGCACACTGGACTCGCATTCGGGAGGACGACGGTTCAATCCCGTCTCCGGCCATCCTGATTTAGGTTTTCCGTGATTTCCCTAAATCGCTTCAGGCAAATGCCGGGATGGTTCCTTTGAAAGGGCACGGCCGATTTACTTCCCCATCCTTCCCTCACCCGAGCTTGCGCTCCGTCTCTAATGACCTCGTTGTCGACGGGACGTTAAACACTCATATCCTCCTCCTCCTCTTCGAACCTCTGCCGGGATCAGCCGCACAGTCCACGACTACAGCGCCCTAGACCGCTCGGCGAATCCTGCGCGGCTATCATTTATAAGTCGCACTTAGATGTAGCTCGTGGGAAGAACGTGTCTTGCCTCGTATAAGAAAGAAGAACGATTACCAGAGTCTGTAGAGACCGCGGTTTGCCTTTCAGAAATGTTGCTGTACGCGTTGGTCGGGATCGCACGATTGTCATGCGGGTATGGAATCGACGTACTCAGTGCTGTGCAGAATGTCAGTGATCCCGCCCGAGAGGGCGTTAAGCCATGCTTGATCAGCCACGTCACGTACCTAGACAGCTTAAGCCTGACTGTAGCGAGATAAGTGTTTACCTCAATAGTTCTAAGATGTCTGGAGCACCGCGCACTGTTAGCACGGCGCCAATTTTTGCCGATTGGACAATGGAGCGGCACCACGCAGCCTTTTCAGGCTAGTCCCACTTCTCCGCAAGTAACGTTACCAGGTTGCATTCGCCAAAGTCCTACGGGCCCAGCATCTGACGTGACTGCATGTTGTGTCAGTACGCAAAACGATCACCTCTGGTTCTCAACATCCGGTAAATTAGATAACAATTGTTACATTTTTGATACCTTAGGGCGGGTTGCTGACTTCTGCCTTCGGGGTTTCCTTGGCGGGTTCTTTTTACAATGTAGGGCAGAACCGCAACTGGTCCGTGCTGTGCCGATCTACCCCACCACGAAGGTTGTTCGACTGTTGCTCTGGCCAGCCCACTGTCAGGAGATCTCAGCCACTGGAAACATCTGGTCATGGGTTCCAGACAGGCTGGCCCAGCACCACTCCTCAGCCACTGTGACTCTGGCGTCGAGTTGAAACAGCATGGAATGACGACCCTTAACCATCAATTAGGCTCAGTCCGTCTCGATGACAAACCAGGTTAGAGGCGTTGTTGATGCCAGAGGTGGTATCTCAAGTTCTAAATTTACGGCCCTGCATACGTCCAAACACCTAAAAATTTAATCGTGTGTTCTTCCTATCATTCTGTATACATTTATATCTACATTTAGATTCCGCAATCCACATTGCGGTGTTTGGCGGAGGGTAGGGGAGACCTGTACACGTTTACGCACAGGACACGTTTACCTCGAGTACTTTTCGCGGGAACCATCCGTGCTAAAGCGCTACCGGCAATGGAAGATTAGTAGTGCCATCTGCTGAAGGTTTTCACAAACTTCAGAGCACCAGCTGACTGAACGTATTAGCACAAAGAACGTGTTTGTTTTTTGTGCAAAGTGAGCAAATTTTGTTACTCAGATATCTAAGCTCATAGGGAGCATACATTTTAGGACTGATAAAGATAAATAAACGCTCGTTCACAGGATAATATTCTACTTTAGCAGGTATATTCGCATAATTTGAAAGCCTGTTAGTTACTACTGTAGTTTCGAAACCAATTCAGACATGGCGACGGGGCACATTTATGCACTATTTTGCATTGTCTTGCTTACTAGTATCCAAGTCAAGGAAACTTTAAGAACATAGCAGCTGGAAACGCAATCTAAAAAAAAAAAAAAAAAAAAAAAAACCAAGGCACATGAGAATGAAAGGTAGAAAATGCCAGTAAACTAGCCAATGAATCTCAAGCATAAAGAATTAGTTCTATGAGAGCAATGACTGATATGGGCAAGAAATTGCTGAAAGCAAGAACAAGGAAAAACGTGGATAGAGCTACTTCTGATATCACCGTTACTATTCCGTCCAAAGCCAGGTTTCTACATGGCAGCTCTCCATGCTCTCCTGTCTTCTGCCATCCTCTTCAGGCCCGCTGATGTCGTCTATCGTCTTGTATCTCCTCTTCCCTCTCCATTTCCTTCCACAAATTAGACCTTCGAAGGCGTCTGTTAGCAAGCACCCCCGTCTCAACCAATGTCCCATCTAGTTCATCTTCCTTTCACTTGTAACCTGCAGCAGTCTGATGTAGAGGATGCATATTGCCCTAGTATTTACGGTTTGAAACGATTCAACCAATCAACGATAAAAATCAACAATGCGTCTAGTGACTTACATGTAAAACATAGACTCATTACAAATGTGCCACGGGAAATACATTATTTTTGTGTTCACAAATTTTAACTTCGCAGTGATATGAACAGGCCTTTAACTAACGTTCATACTTCTATGAAGGCCATATTATACTAACAGATGGGAATTTGCCAAATAATTTGTTTATTACCATTGTCATAGGCGGACAAACCTGCGCCGTACCCGGGCCACGTTTACGCACTAGAAAAGAAACTATATAAAATTATTGTGTACTCTTAAATGTAATGTCGAGTTAGAAGTGCATACACTTTAATAAACTTGTTAAAAGACTAAACAGTTTTAAATGCTATAAACTCAACCAAAAATTTAAAAACAATCCGGAAGTAAATCCGAGTAAATGTGCGCCGGTTTCCCCAGCTTTGTTTATCACTGTGACTTTTCCCTTTGCTTTTCCAGTCGCGAATGTTCGCATGAAGAACGGTTGTTGGTAAGCGTCCGTGGGAGCTCGAATTTCCAATGTTATCTCCATAGACGTTTGGTGAGAGGAACGTGCGATTTCGAACCTTAGCAGTAGACCACTGCGTGATGTAGAACGCCTCTCTTACAGCGTCTACCACTGGAGTTGCTTACTGAATGAACGTGTAACGAAACGAAGCGCCCTTCTTTGGATCTTCTCTATATCCTCTGTCAATCCTATCCATACTAACCAGCAGTGTTAAAGTATTCCTTTATTGATGGATTACAATTCTTGAAGATCCTTTTTATGAATGTTAGTATGGCATCTACCTTTCCTACGAATGACTTAACGCGGTCTTTCCACTTTAAATCACTCGGCACGTATACAGTACTCCTAGATATTTTGTGGAAGTAATTGCTTCCAATACAATACAGTTGGAGTTTTAACAATATGTCCAGATGTAAAGATTGACAGCTGTCATTCGCAGAATCTAGATTTCGGCTATAACATACACTGATCAGCCAGAACACTATGACCACCGAACTAGTATCGATATAAAACCGTCCAGGCGATAGCAGTGTCACCTGGCGAGGAATCACTGCTAATCAGACACATTCACGATGCATGTAGTATCAGTGGGCACGCTGTCCGTGTGTAGAATGAGGAAGGCACGCGTTCTGTCTGAGTTTGACCGAGGGCAGGTGGTGATGGCACAGAGGCTCGACACAAGCATTTCGGAAACTACACGACTTGTCGGATGTTGGATTCTACACGTGGCGAACCCAGAGTGAAACCACGTCCAGACGTCACGGGGTCGTGCGGCCACCTATCATTACATATACCAGACGTTGTAGGCGGGAGAAACTGGCAAAACAGGACAGACGGCGAACTGTGGCGGAAATAGCATCACACTTTAATGCAGGGCAGAGTACAAATATGTCTGAACACACAGTACACCGAATACTGCTAATGATGGCCCGCCACAGCAGACGGCCTACGCATGTGCCAATGTTAACACCACGACATCGACAAGTACGACTGAAATTGGACGTAACGCTCGGCGCTGGACGTTGACGCAGTAACAGAGCGTTGCATGGTCTGATAAATCCCGATACCTTCTTTATGCTGCCAATGAGAGGCCGCAAATCCGGCGCCACCTGTACTGCGAGACGGAGACAGGTGAGTACCGGCTCCATCATGTTCTGGAGAACATTGACGTGGTCGTCCATGGGTCCAGTGGAACTCATGTGAGGTACCATGACGTCCAAGGCGTATCGTACATTGGTTGCAGATCACTTACACCCCTTCATGACGATCATGTTTCCCAAAGGTTCTAATGACTCTGAGCACTATGGAACATAACAGCCGGCCGCGGTGGTCTAGCGGTTCTGGCGCTGCAGTCCG
Source organism: Schistocerca cancellata (assembly GCF_023864275.1). Taxonomy (NCBI): domain Eukaryota; kingdom Metazoa; phylum Arthropoda; class Insecta; order Orthoptera; family Acrididae; genus Schistocerca; species Schistocerca cancellata. The sequence continues at coordinate 533,929,884 of NC_064628.1, read as the reverse complement.
GAACCGCGGGACTGCTACGGTCGCAGGTTCGAATCCTGCCTCGGGCATGGGTGTGTGTGATGTCCTTAGGTTAGTTAGGTTTAAGTAGTTCTAAGTTCTAGGGGACTTATGACCTAAGATGTTGAGTCCCATAGTGCTCAGAGCCATTTGAACCATTTGAACATCTGAGGTCATCAATCACCTAGAACTTAGAACTGCTTAAACCTAACTAACCTAAGGACATCACACACACCCATGCCCGAAGCGGGATTCGAACCTGCGACCGTAGCAGTCGCACGGTTCCGGACTGAAGCGCCTATAACCGCTCGACCACAGCGGCGGGCTTTTCCCAACGGCAGTGGCGTTTTTCAGCAACATACTAGGCCATGTTAGAAGGCCAGGAATGTAATGGAGTGGGTTGAGGAAAGCAGTGTCGAATTCCAATTGATGTGCTGGTCCCCCAACTCGCCAGCTCTCAACCCGATCGAACACATTTGGGATATGACTTAACGTGGCGTCAGAGGTCGTCCCCTCCTTCCCCGGAATTTACGGGAATGAGGTGACTTTTGTGTGCAGATGTGGTGCCAACTTCCTCCAGGGACATACCAAGGGCTTATTGCTTCCGTGCCATGACACGTCTCCTCTGTTATCCGTGCCAGAGGTGGACATACGGGCTATTACATGTGTGGTCTCGCTTTTCAGTATAGATATAATCGATGCATTACCAGCAATCATATAGACATAACCATGTCAGAGCATAAACATGTGACAATTGAAGGTAGCATTTACATGGTAGAAACGAAACAGTTTTGTTTATGCCATGTAAGTTTATGCACTTAAAAATGCGTGTGTCTGTATGAGTCTTCACGTAATGCACTGATGATGACTGTCATAGTCGAAATCACGACGTGCAATTAATTACGGATTTTGCGAATGACAAATGTGCGTCTTTAATTAGCACATTCAACTGTCCCTGTGGGCCACCGGTATCTAATGGATTCCAGTTTACCAATCAGAAATGCATTTAATGTGAACCGAATCAAATTCACGAAAGTAAAATGAATAGATCGATAAAAAATAAATCAGTGAAGACGCAGTTATATGAAACGATGTAACCGAAAACTAATCAAAAATGTTGCACCGTCGATAAACGAAAATTTGTGTCAGACCGGGATTCTAACATACATCTTGGGAAATGCTGGTTATTTAATCGATACTAGTTATCACCATCATAATTAACACCAAAACTCATATTTCAGTCAGACCTCAAAATAATCTATTTATTTCTCCTAGTATTCGCTTGTGACAAAATCACGAATTTTTATTCTCATTAAATCTTAAACCTACTTCTACCATGACTGGTCTGTAGCATCGCTGCCTGCGAACAGTCCGCGGTGAACGACATCCGAGAACGGCCCCGTGGAGGGTCCCGACTACCTGTGCGCCTCGCAGAAGCGATCGGAAGTCGGCGCATGTGCAGTTGGTTCCGGCGGCGGCCGCGGCATTTGCATGACACTCTCTGCGCTGCGGCCTGAATAACCAGGAAGCTACCTGGGCCAGGCCCGGGCGCCTGGAGTTGCCCGCTTTATACCGCGGAATTATGCTAATGCGCTACCACAATGGCTGCTGCAAGATCCGACTGGCTTTGTGAGCCCCCCGCGGTGCTCCTCGAGTTCCCGCTGACGAATCGATGCGCCGCCGCCGTTCGCGGAAGGATGGGATAATTCTGAAAGGGAAAGGGAACCGCCAAATACACTTCCTGCGGGAAGTCCCCTCTCGCTGGAACGGGATCTCAACAACTACTTCGCTGTGACCCTTCGTGCCACAATAGTGTCATATTCTGATTCTCAGCGATTTTGAGCGACAGCCTGAATCTCCTCTACGAAAATCCGGTGCTTTAACCTTTCGTGTTATAAGTTTAGTTTGAGACCATTCGTTTCTAGATGCTTCCTTATAGCTTCTGTTTTCAGAAATTAAAATGTGGGATGGTAAGAACTGAAGGTGTTTATTGCTCATTTTGAGACTCCGAACGTTCTGTGAAATGTTGTACAGAATAATCAGGAAAACCTAACAGAAGTACGTATGCGCATATCGAGACTAATAAAAGATAGTATTAATACTGGAGCATAAGTGAAGTGTAGTAATATTAATGTTATCACCATAATTACTATAAATTCCAAGAACGTCACTTTGAATTAACAATACTTGAGCATAATAATAATAAGCGGAAACGTCCTTGTAGCGAAAAGGAAAATCTAATTTTGTTCGCCATATTTTGGTGCAGGTCAGACTTACTTCACTATTCCATAACATGTATCATACAAATCATTTCACTTTAGACCTTGTGTCATTTGTGATGCAGTTGCATAAAAGATACACATCACTGTGCCACGCAAAAGAGTGCAGTTTCTATTACACAACATAGCACATTTTCGTCAAAATCTGGCTTACTCCATTACGCTATTGACGAAAAATCTATTAACAAATATACGCTCGTGCTACCTCCGCAGATGTCATTGACTCTAGAAGTATTGGGCTAATGCAACCGATCATGTTTTATTGGACGATGAACATTCAGAATCATCGAATGTGCCCCGAAGAAGTGTAATATGACTCCTAATCTTTTTATTGTGCATAGGTAATGCATACCGCGTAGTAGAGGTAACAACCCTGTATGGTGGTTCGTTGATGATGCTGGTGCCTGCAAAGAGGTTCCATCATTGGACGATCGTAAGAAACGGCAGAAAGACATGGACAAAATTTCCACCTGACACTAGTAGAGCAGCTCTGTTGAAACGTGGATGAATGTAACATAATGCTTATAACGAAGAGAAAAAACGCGGTGGTTTTAATGCTTATAAAGAAGAGAAAAAACGCGGTGGTATCTAATTACGAGACCAGTGGTGAAAATCTTGATCACGCCCTACTGTAAAAATATTTGGGAATGTCAAATGAGAGGTTCACGTAAAATCAGAAACTGCGAAGACTAATGAGAGTCTTAGATTTGTTGCAAGGGTGAAACACGGCCCACATTTTGTCTTAAGCGGTTTTTTCGAAGCTACAGGAAAGCTAAATCTGGATGGCTGTACAATGACTGATCCTAGCACTTTCCCAATACGAGTCCTGTGTCTTGGCAGCGCACTGCCCCACACGGCAATTCATCTTTGAGATCTTTGAGGGGTGTATGTGGAGAGCGGCGTCGAGGAAGGGGCGAGGGGGGGGGGGGGGGGTAGTCTGGAGGAATAGGTCTGGTCTTATGGAAGGAACCACTACGGCATTCATCTTAAGTGGTGTCATGTAACCGTGGAAAATTTAAATCTTGATGACTGTGCAAGGATCTGAAGCATGTTACTTAATACTAGCCCCCTGCCTTAAGCATTGCGATGGTTCGGTGAGAGAAGAAACCCGGGTCTTATAATTCACTTAGCCTTCGATTTTGAAGCCCTACATGTCCCCTAAGAAAAAAAAAATGGTTCAAATGGCTCTGAGCACTATGGGACTCAACTGCTGAGGTCATTAGTCCCCTAGAACTTAGAACTAGTTAAACCTAACTAACCTAAGGACATCACACACATCCATGCCAGAGGCAGGATTCGAACCTGCGACCGTAGCGGTCTCGCGGTTCCAGACTGCAGCGCCTAGAACCGCACGGCCACTTCGGCCGGCTGTCCCCTAAGAGTTACAGTCTTTTTGGTTAGCTTTTTACCATTTTTGTCTGCATTTCATTCGACACGTATGACTAACGACGTGTTTGTACCGTCATACACTCAATAATTGTGCTCAACGAATATTCTCTCGGCACAAAATGTGACTGTTTGCATTAAAAAAGTCATGTGTAATAGTATAAAATACATTAGTGTGACATCAGTAGTAAATTGCCAGCTGCTAGTCACTTGGCTTTAACTATTGCTGAACTACCAAGGAACCGTAAGTAGTATTGTACTATTAACATTAAGATTTTTGTACAGAAAGAAAACACTATATATATATATATATATATATATATATATATATATATATATATATATATATATAAACCTGATATATATAAACCTGATGCTGTAGTTAATATATATATTAACTACAGCATCAGGTTTTAAAAAGAAGCGGTTAATTATGTGATCGATATCTCTAGGTTATTTACACTGCTGTAGAAGGTCAGTGATTTCATTGCAAGCAAACGAGAGGAAATATATACAGTTCCATACGGACCTGCAGAATCGCAGTGGTTGTTTAGGGTGTTGAGCGAAGCCTACCATTCAAGGAGTGTCCTCTTGTCCAGTACACCTCTGTCTCACACAGGAAGGCTACAGCTAACAGGTGGTTTCGCCAAATCGTAACGAATGTTGCTCCAGTACGATGCGTTTCTCGAACTTTATCGAGAAATCGAGGTTAGAAGAAATGACAAGACGCGAATGCAGTACAGGCCAAATTTTAGTCTGCCAACTTGGACGGCTGCTCAAAAGCAGTTCCTCTCGTACGGTAAAACAACAAGCTCGTAAAACTTTGAAGCTCAGTTTCTCGGAAACGCTTTAGCAGCGCATCGTAATAGAACAGCATTTGTTGCGTCTAAGTGTGTACGAGAGGGGGAGGGGGTGGTGGTTCCCTATTGATTTACCGTTTATTCTTTCCCAACACTCAAGGTTGGCGATGTATCTCATCATTATAGTTGCAAGTATGAAGTTTTTCGTTTTAACTGTAGGTAGCAGGACGCTCACTGGAAGTGTAATCCCCGCACAGAACAGCGCAATTTCCTAACGGCTGCCATTACGTGAGGGATCAACATGGAGTGTGATAATCAAGTGAAACGCTGAATGACGTGGTTTCTTTGGAAGAAGAGTGTAAGCACTGCGGAGATGTGCAGGCGATTGGTGGCAGGTTTCGAGAATGAACACTGTTGCCGCGCGGGGTAGCCGCGCGATCTCAGCCGTCTTGTCGCGGTTCGAGCGGCTTCCCCCGTAGGAGGTTCGAGTCCTCCCTCGGGGATGGGTGTGTGTGTTGTCCTTAGCGAACGTTAGATTAAGTACTGGTTAAGCTTAGGGCCGATGACCTCAGCAGTTTAGTCCCATAGAACTTACCACAAATTTCAACAACAAAAATTTGGACACTGTCATGAAGAGTGCTCTTGCAACATTACAACGCTCGTCGCCATACGAGTCGGAAAACAACGACTGCCATCGCTGATATGGGGTTCCAGGTACCTCCATAGCGGCCGTGTTCTGCTGAATTGACCGCTTCAGTTTCTGCAGGCCCTCCTCCCACTACATTTCAGGAGACTGTTACACTCACCAAAGGACAGCTGCTCTCAGTTTCTGAAAGTCTGCAAAATGATGTCCAACCAGAGGTTCCTTCGTAGCATAGAGTAGATGGCAATCAGACGTCAGGAGAGTACGGCGAGTTGGTTCAAATGGTTCTGAGCACTATGGGACTTAACTTCTGAGGTCATCAGTCCCCTAGAACTTAGAACTAATTAAACCTAACTAACCTAAGGACATCACACACATCCATGCCCGAAGCAGGATTCGAACCTGCGACCGTAGCAGTCGCGCGGCTCCGAACTGAGCGCCTAGAACCGCGAGACCACCGCGGCCGGCAGTACAGCGAGTGCGGCAGTGCCGGGAACCCCATGCCCGCGATGGTTGCTGTGAGTTTTCGACTTGTGTATGGACGAGCGTTGTAGTGTTGCAAGACCACTTTTCGTGACGGTGTACAATCTTGACACAATGCCACTAATCGCCAGTCAACATCCACAGTGTTTACACCATATTTCCACAGAAACCATGCCGTCTTGCACTGTCCCTTATAATTACACTCCATGTTGTCCGCTCACATAATGAGAACCGTCGGGAAATTGGGCTCTACTCCGCAGGGATTACACTTCTAGTGATTGTCCTGTCACCTACAGTTAGAATGAAGTACTATATACTTGCAACTGTAATGATGCAATCAATGTGAAATGTTCTTCATACTTCAGTCTCGTGACAGATATGCAAAATGGGTGACCCGATGACAGTATTCTTCCTTTCCGGAACTACACATATATCCCTCATTTGCAGTCTGGGACTTAAGGTGGGTATGACAATGAAATTAAAAGCACGGCGCGTGCACACTCGAAGACGCTGCTTGGAGTGTCTGAAGGTAGCTGGGAGAGTTTCATCGTCGTTTCTCAGAAGTTACAACCGCTTTTTCCATGTGCTGTTACAAAAAATTAAAATGAAATTGTGGAGCAGCCAGAGGTCGTATACCACTCCTCTTTATTGTGTTGTACTCGTTAGACGCGAGCATTTAGTAGCTAACTGCCACGGCTAATAAAGTTGTGAAAATCCTGAGATCTGACGTGTGAAACATGTTAACAAAGGAAATTTATATGCAACTTCGGCTGCTACCCAATTTTATGAGTAATTTCTAAGGATCGCTGTTCCCCCCTGAAGGCGATGCGAGCATTCGTTATACTTACAAAAAATTTTGCCACGTGAATACGTTTTAACTACTGTGGGTCGAAAAATACTGTTTCCGCTTACACACACACATACACAGACACACACACACACACAAAAACACACATGAGGTGTATTTTCCGTAGTAGGCCGTTACTCGACAGCGACGGGCTCTAGCACCCTCGCTCAAACGGCAATTAATTTAATTAAGAAGTGGCTTTATCTTGTCGTTCTAAGTGATTTATTGTATCTGAAAAGGGGAGGGGGAACAACGTTGACTACAGCTGACATTTCACTTAGTCAGTAGTCTGGTTTCCCTCTTCTAGGCACGCACTCACCGTCTCGAGAAGAGTACATGGATTTGGAAAGAATTAGCCCAGGAGTCATCAAAGTCCGATAAAAGGAAAGGTCGCCACAGTTCTTGTGTGCTGAAATGTAGTGGGCCGCAGATATAAAATTTTCTTTACCTTTGAGGGAGGAGCGCCTAGAAACTTTCAGCGCAAACTCTTCGTCAATGAGAATTCCAGTAGCTTCTACAGTTCGTAATCCAAAGAAGAATACACATACTCAATACACGGTTATTAAGAAAGATGGACCCACTGTAATTAATTTGCTTTTCGTGGCATATTAATGAGAGATGAACTGTCTACATTCCGAAGGAAAGGGGAAGGTCCAAGGTTTTGTTTTGTTAGCTACAGTTACGTAAACGACCGCTAAGGTACCAGCGCCACAGCAGTATGTTTCTGCGTTCTTGAGTTTGCAAGAAGTGAGACGGCAACGGGCGTTTCGTCTCCGCTTCAGCACTGAATGGGCAACTAGGGAAAGCACATCACATGAGAGACTCGTCGAAGCGAGCCGTATTCTGTGCCTTATCACGGACAAAAGTTTATTGACCATTTTATATTGCATGAAGTACTGTAAGTGAAATAACGTAATTGGACATGTTTCTCTCAACTTATCAAAAGTTCTCAAGACTTCGTGATGCCTGATAGACGTAAACAAATTCGGCCCGTTGAATAAGGTCCAATTCACAAAGATGATGATCCACGGGTCCAGCACGGAAGTGTTGCAAGAGGCTCCGATAGTTAATGGCACTGGCACATTCATGTCCGAGGGTTTTTAAATAAATCCCTTCCTCGGTGATAGACTGCATATGAAATCAAGTCCTGGCTCTACACTCGTAGCTATCGACATCTGCTCATGTCAAACACTGTCACTTTTTTTCACTGTTGCGGTGAACTCGTAACCCAAGACATGCTTCTTCACGTGTGGGAATATTGAACATTTTGACCGTGCTAAAAAAAAAAGAAGACTTTGAAACACCCTGCTTTTCAAAGGTATGTAGGCTATTCATGTACATTTTTTACTTCATGAGTCGCAAATCAGACTGGATCCATATTTTTGAATAACCCAGTCTAATGCTTCATCAGTGCAGGTTCACAATAATTACTTAGGCCCAGATGTTGGCCACTGGCACTTTCATAAGGGATGCATTGTCTCAGGTTTTCGCTTGTTCTGAGGCTCGACAAGAGGTTTGAATCCTGCCTCGGGCACAGATGTGTATGCTGTCCTTAGGTTAGTTAGGTTTAAGTAGGTCTAAGTTCTAGGGCACTGATGACCTCAGATGTTAAGTCCCATAGTGCTCAGAGCCATTAAAACCATTTGTTCTGTAACTTATGTTTATTATTATTTTCAAAGTGAAGCAGTGGTTTGGAAGGGAGTGAGACAGGGTTGTAGCCTCTCCCCGATGTTATTCAATCTGTATATTGAGCAAGAAGTAAAGGAAACAAAAGAAAAATTCGGAGTAGGTATTAAAATCCATGGAGAAGAAATAAAAACTTTAAGGTTCACCGATGACATTGTAATTCTGCCAGAGACAGCAAAGGACTTGGAAGAGCAGTTGATGGGAATGGACAGTGTCTTGAAAGGAGGATATAAGAGGAACATCAACAAAAGCAAAACGAGGATAATGGATTGCAGTCGAGTTAACTCGGGTGATGCTGAAGAAATTAGATTAGGAAATGAGACAAAGTAGTAAAGGAGGATTGCTATTTGGGGAGCAAAATAACTGAAGATGGTCGAAGTAGAGAGGATATAAAATGTAGACTGGCAATGGCAAGGAAAGCGTTTCAGAAGAAGAGAAATTTGTTAACATCGAGCACAGTTTTAACTGTCAGGAAGTCGTTTCTGGAAGTCATATGTTGATGGTGTTAGGACAGCAACCAGCCACAAATTTACTTTCAGTTCCTTTATTCAAAGGATATCCTTTGAGTAAAGGAACTGAAAGTAAATTTGTGGCTGGTTGCTGTCCTAACACCATCAACATTTGTCTTCAAACAACAGCCACGGTCTCCATCATGTCATCGTATGACAAAATTGCAGTTTCTGGAAGTATTTGTATGGAGTGTAGCCATTTATGGAAGTGAAACATGGACGATAAATAGTTTGGACAAAAAGAGAATAGAAGCTTTCGAAATGTTGCGCTACAGAAGAATGCTGAAGATAAGATGGGTAGATCACATAACTAATGAGAAGAAATTGAATAGAATTGGGGAGAAGAGGAGTTTGTGGCACAACTTGACTAAAAGAAGGGATCGGTTGGTGGAACATGTTGTGAGGCATCAAAGGATCACCTGTTTAGTATTGGAGGGCAGCGTGGAGGGGAAAAATTGTAGAGGGAGACCAAGAGATGAATACACCAGGCAGATTCAGAAGGATGTAGGCTGCAGTACGTACTGGGAGATGAAGCAGCTTGCAGAGGATAGAGTAGCATGGAGAGCTGCATCAAACCAGTCTCAGGACTGAAGACCACGATAACAACAACAATAGTGTCAGAGTAATTATATAAGAAGGTCTCAATACTTTCATTCTAATACGCAGTGAGATGTTAAACGTATTATGGATTCATTTCCAATAAAGCCGTATGTAATAACTACAGAGTAGCTCTCCGGTTCTCGAATACGCCTTTTTTTCGAACTGTATAATTTATGCGAAAGTAGAGAAAATATTATAGCAATATTCTTCTCTGATGTTAAAGATTTTGGAATAAACTGCAGCAAGAAAAAATAAACACAGCAAAATGTTACTCCCTTGCAGCCTCAAAGTATATACAGGGAGATATTTATTCTTCATGTCTACATACTTATTTCTCAGCATAATCACTTTGGTGACGAACACAATTCTCCCAACGAGAGACTGACTTGTTGATATCGTCACGGTAGAATATTTTACTTAGTTGACGAAGCCATACCCTCACCTCTGTTTGGACCTCTTCATCACTATCAAAGTGAAGTCCTCGGTCTGTAAGTTTTGAAAACAGGCGAAAATCGGATGGGACTGCATAGAAAACGACGGATGACAGTGAACGCAAGGCCTCCGATTGTTGGAGATGCCACAGCGCTCGTGTGTGCTCTGGAAAATTCATGATGAAGGAGAGGGTGCTCCATGTGTGAACGAACTATCCGAATTCGTGCTTTCTATTTTCTGAACTGTTTCTCACTCACCGACATAGTTACGTTGCACACAACCATGTTTCATGCTACAATTCGGAGCTCTCTACCGGCGGAGTATTGCAACTTGAGTCAGCGAAGCGTAAAAGTTGACCGAGTAAATTGCATGACTTGTAATACCTCAACCGATATTGAGAGCAGAATAAAAAGTTAGGAGGCATTACTTTTCAGCACGACCTCGGATGTTGTTGTTGTGCTCTTCAGTCCTGAGACTGGTTTGATGCAGCTCTCCATGCTACTCTATCCTGTGCAAGCTTCTTCATCTCCCAGTACCTACTGCAACTTACATCCTTCTGAATCTGTTTAGTGTACTCATCTCTTGGTCTCCCTCTATGATTTTTACCCTCCACGCAGCCCTCCAATACTAAATCGGTGATCCCTTGATGCCTCAGAACATGTCCTACCAATCGATCCCTTCTTCTAGTCAAGTTGTGCCATAAACTTCTCTTCTCCCAAATTCTATTCGATACCTCCTCATTAGTTATATGATCTACCCATCTAATCTTCAGCATTCCTCTGCAGCACCACACCTCGAAATCCTCTATCCTCTTCTTGTCCAAACTAGTTATCGTCCGTGTTTCACTTCCATACATGGCTACGCTCCATACAAATACTTTCAGAAACCATACTCGATGTTAACAAATTTCTCTTCTTCAGAAACGCTTTCCTTGCCATTGCCAGTCTACATTTTATATCCTCTCCACTTCGACCATCTTCAGTTATTTTGCTCTCCAAAGAGCGAAACTCCTTCACTATTTTAAGTGTCTCATTTCCTAATCTAATTCCCTCAGCATCACCCGACTTAATTCGACTACATTCCATTATCCTCGTTTTGCTTTTGTTGATACTCATCTTATATCCTCCTTTCAAGACACTATCCATTCCGTTCAACTGCTCTTCCAAGTCCTTTGCTGTCTCTGACAGAATTACAATGTCATCGGCGAACCTCAAAGTTTTTATTTCTTCTCCATGGATTTTAATACCTACTCCAAATTTTTCTTTTGTTTCCTTTACTGCTTGCTCAATATACAGATTGAATAACATCTGGGAGAGGCTACAACCCTGCCTCACTCCCTTCCCAACCACTGCTTACCTTTCATGCCCCTCGACTATTATGACTGCCATCTGGTTTCTGTACAAATTGTAAATAGCCTTTCGCTCCCTGTATTTTACTCCTGCCACATTCTGAATTTGAAAGAGAGTATTCGAGTCAACATTGACAAAAGCTTCCTCTAAGTCTACAAATGCAAGAAACGTAGGTTTGCCTTTCCTTAATCTAGCTTCTAAGAGAAGTCGTAGAGTCAGTATTGCCTCACGTGTTCCAATATTTCTACGGAATCCAAACTGATCTTCCCCGAGGTCGCCTTCTCCCAGTTTTTCCATTCGTCTGTAAAGAATTCGCGTTAGTATTTTGCATCCGTGAGTTATTAAACTGATTGTTGGGTAATTTTCACATGTGTCAGCGCCTGCTTTCTTTTGGGATTGGAATTATTATATTCTTCTTGAAGTCTGTGGGTATTTGCCTGTCTATTACACCTTGCTCACCAGATGGTAGAGTTTTGTCAGGACTGGCTCTCCCAAGGCCGTCAGTAGTTCTAACGGAATGTTGTCTACTCCCGGGGCCTTGTTTCGACTCAGGTCTTTCAGTGTTCTGTCAAACTCTTCACACAGTATCGTATCTCCAATTTCATCTTCCTCTACATCCTCTTCCATTTCCATATTATTGTCCTCAAGTACATCGCCCTTGTATAGACCCTCCTTCCACCTGCTGCTTTCCCTTCTTTGCTTAGAACTGGGTTTCCATCTGAGCTCTTGATATCCATACAAGTGGTTCTCTTTTCTCCAAAGGTCTCTTTAATTTTCCTGTAGGCAGTATCTATCTTACCCCTACTGATATATGCCTCTACATCCTTACATTTATCCTCCAGCCATCCCTGCTAAGCCATTTTGCACTTTCGATCTCATTTTTGAGACGTTTGTATTCCTTTTTTCCTGCTTCATTTACTGCATTTTTATATTTTCTCCTTTCATCAATTAAATTTCTTCTCTTACCCAAGGATCTCTACTAGCCCTTGTCTTTTTACCTACTTGGTCCTCTGCTGCCTTCACTATTTCATCCCTCAGAGCTACCCATTCTTCTTCTACCGTATTTCTTTCCCCAATTCCTGTCAATTGTTTCCTTATGCTCTCCCTGAATCTCTGTACAACCTCTGGTTGTTTCAGTTTATCCAGGTCCCATCTCCTTAAATTCCCACGTTTTCGCAGTTTCTTCAGTTTTAATCTACAGTTCATAACCAATATATTGTGGTCAGAGTCCACATCTGCCCCTGGAAATGTCTTACAATTTAAAACCTGGTTCCTAAATCTCTGTGCTCGCATCTCGTGGTCGTGCGGCAGCGTTCTCGCTTCCCACGCCCGGGTTCCCGGGTTCGATTCCCGGCGGCGCCAGGGATTTTCTCTGCCTCGTGATGGCTGGGTGTTGTGTGATGTCCTTAGGTTAGTTAGGTTTAGGTAGTTCTAAGTTCTAGGGGACTGATGACTTAAGATGTTAAGTCCCATAGTGCTCAGAGCCATTTGAACCTAAATCTCTGTCTTACCATTAAATAATCTATCTGAAACCTCGGATATCCAGTATTAATAAATACGTCAAGATGCGGATTTCGCCATGTTATAGCAGACAATATGGCGAATATCCTGATGTTGGCAAGTAATTTTTATCGTTTATGGTCGCCGAATCACGACACTGACGTTGTTTTTCTCTATACTCTTTTCTGTGGCATTTGAAAGAAGCTGCTGGTGGGAGAATTTCAACGACATAATATGTATGGGATTTGATTAAGTAGCATAAAGATAACACCGCCGCAAAGCGCTGTCCTGCCATCAGAAGAAGACGTTGCACAAACGTCTGCCCCGTTATACCAAATGTAAGCAAGCGCGTAACTCAGGTACGGTTTGTGTGTTTATTATGACGGCTATCATTGCAAGTGCTCAAAATGTTGACCTTGATCATTTACACGTGCTATAATGTAATTCTAGAGAAACAATACGTTATGCTGAATTTCACCTGGGGTTAACGTCAGCACAGGTCCGTGTTTTATGGTATTTCATGCCTTCGGAGGTCGTTGGTGTTTTTTAACAGATCTCTTGTTTTAATTTTGGCCACAGGTAAAAGTTCAGAAGTGTTAAGTTTTGTGAGCTTGCAGGCCGTTTCCTTGAACGAGTGTTGCAATGCTCTCCAAATGTTTTCTTGAGAGGGTCTGTTACTGTATGTGCGGAACGGGAGAGACATCCATCATGTATGTACCACACTGATTGCCTTTGTCTAGTGGGATGTCTTTCAATAACTGCGGCAGCAGCGTGTCTAAGGAACCCACGATACTTGAGTGTATTTATATTCCCATCAATAAAACGCGGACCACTGATGCGGGTCTTGAAAAACACCCACTAAACTTTGATAAACCAAGTGCGTTTTTTTCATCTACTTCTTCTAGTCAGGGTGGATTTTCAAATGACTATTAGTGCATATGGCGAAGATTGACTTGCCCATTGTTTGAAAGGATGCTTTTGCCTTAAAATTTTTTTGCATGCATATACTGTATCACTTTGCACTTTTCGAAGATAACTTTCGAAGAACTGTAACCAATTTTGGAAGCCACTGTCATAAAGGTACAGATGCTGTGAAATACACTATGTGATCAAAAGTATCCGGACCCCCCCAAAAACATACGATTTTCGTATTAGGTGCATTGTGCTGCCACCTACTGCCAGGTACTCTATATCAGCGACATGGTAGTCTTTAGACATCGTGAGAAAGCAGAATGGGGCGCTCCACGGAACTCACGGACTTAGAACGAGGTCAGGTGATTGGGTGTCACTTGTGTCATACGTCTATACGTGAGATTTCCACACGTGTAAAAATCCCTACGTCCACTGTTTCCGATGTAATAGTGAAGTGGAAACGTGAAGGGACACGTACAGCACAAAACCGTTCAAACCCACCTCGTCCGTTGGCTGACAGAGACCGCCGACCGTTGAAGAGGGTCGTAATGTGTAATAGGCAGACATCTATCCAGACCATCACACAGGAACTCAAGACTGCATCAACATCCACTGCAAGTGCGATGACAGTTAGGCGGGGGGTGAGAAAACTTGGATTTCACGATCGAGCGGCTGCTCATAAGCCACACGTCACGCCGGTAAATGCCAAACGACGCCTCGCTTGGTTTAAGGAGCGTAAACATTGGACGATTGAACAGTGGAAAAACATTGTGCGGAGTGACGAATCACGGTACACAATGTGGCAGTCCGATGGCAGGGTGTGGGTATGGCGAATGCCCGGTGAATGTCATCTGCCAGCGTGTGTAGTGCCAACAGTAAAATACGAAGGCGGTGGTGTGGTCGTATTTTTCATGGAGGGGGCTTGCATCCCTTGTTGTTTTGCGTGGCACTATCACAGCATAGGCCTACATTGATGTTTTAAGCACCTTCTTGCTTCCCACTGTTGAAGAGCGATTCGGCGATGGCGATAGCATCTTTCAACACGATCGAGCAACTGTTCATAATGCACGAGTTGTGGCGGAATGGCTAGACGACATATCATCCCTGCAATGGACTGGCCTGCACAGAGTCGTGACCTGAATCCTATAAAACATCTTTGGGATGTTTTAGAGCGCCGATTTCGTGCCGGGCCTCATCGACCGATACCTCTCCTCAGTGCAGCACTCCGTAAAGAATGGGCAGCCATTCCCCAAAAAACTTTCCAGCACCTGACTGAACGTATGCCTACGAGAGTGGAAGCTGTCATTAAGGGTAAGTAAGGGTGGGCCAACGCCATACTGAAATCCAACATTACCGATGGAGGGTGCCACGAACCTGAAAGTCATTTTCAGCCAGATGTCCGGGTACTTTTGATCACACAGTGTATGGTGTGGATGAAATGCATTGGAACGTAGTGCTGGCAGAACACTCGTTTGGATTATCCCCCTCGTACTTCTGAGATACCTCTTACTGACATTTGCATTGTGTGTCACTGCTGCTAAAATGTCGGCTACATTTCTTTCTTGAATTTCTCTCCTTTTTCCTTGGCGTATTCTACTCTCCATACCTCCAGTTTCTAGAACATTTTATAATGTTTGCGAAGAGAGATTTTGAGCGCCTGAAGCGATCGGGATACTCATCAGCATAGATTTAAGAGTTTGGCGACATTCGCCATAAACGATATTCACTTCTTCGACTGTTATATATATTGTTAACGTCTCAATATCTTTACGAGGAAGTTACCTGGCTGCTACAGCAGCATAACAATGACTGATGGGCTTCAAGCGCAGAGGCAAAAGCAAGAACCATACCTAAGTTGCGTGTTTGCTAACGTTCAGTACAATGGGAAACCTCTTCTCCTGACGGCGGGACAGTGGTTTGCGGCGCTATTATCTGGATACTATTTGATCAAGTCCCATAGATGTTATGTCGTTGAAGTTCTCTAACGAGCTTCTTTCAGATGCCACCAGGAAAAGTATATAGCTTCATTAGAAAAGCCGGCCGCTGTGGCAGAGCTGTTCTAGGCGCTTCAGTCCGGAACCGCGCTGCTGCTACGGTCACAGGTTCGAATACCGCCTCGGGTATGGATGTGTGTGATGTCTTTAGGTTAGTTAGGTTAAAGTAGTTCTAAGTCTAGGGGACTGATGACCAAATGTTAAGCCATTTGAAGCATATTTCATTAGGAAAAAAAAAAAAACAAAGTCGGTGTCGTAATTCGATGACCATAAACGACAAACATTACTTGCACAAGTCAGGAAATTCGGCATATTGTCCGCTATAATTTGGCGAAAGCCGCATCCTGATACATTTATTCCTCTGCATGTATTTGCGGTGGCCTGTCTCAGCTGCTTAGCCCTTCAAACGGGCAACTACATTCCAAACATCGTCGACAGAACTAGAAGTACGGAATGAAGTTGTCTCTAGATGAGAAAAACTGTTCTGCCGTAACAGATACTAATCGGATTGCGCTTACGTGACAGCGGATAATCTTAAGTGGTCGTACTTTGGTTCAAGATGTGAGTTGTATATAAAGATGTGAGACAGTGAAAGAAAACAAAGCATCGCTATCGTGAGAGGTATTTTCACGTCAAATTGGCAGCCACGAACGAAGAAGTCCAGAATGTTTTCGGTCACGTCAGAGATAACTTCACACAGCATTCCCGCACGAGGCGGTTTGTTTCGATACTTGTTCTCGGCAGGTTCCCCACCTCACGTCTGCCGAAATGGAATGTGGAACTAAAGCGCAAGCCAGAAGCGATCGCTGTGCTTTTCGCGTTCCAGGCGAGGGAACCGGTGGCCATAAAGTGAGCTGAGTTTATAGCCTCCGTACGCCGGACCAATCTCCAGGCTCACTTTTGTTCTTTCGAAGACGGCAGAAGAACCAGTTCCCTCTGAGGCATCAGCCCAACGACGCTTTGGTAAGGCCGTCGTCAGTGTATTTGTCTTCCGTGACTTACTTCACAATGTGTACTGGGTGATCCCGACATCCAGCGACGAACTTTCAGAGGCTGTTCAGGTGTATCTGATTATTTTGGTATAAGGGACCAGTGATCGACGGTGCTTTGGTACACTGTAACAATGGAATTGAGAGCTGTTCGGTTTGTTACCCCAATTACCCGTGTTTCCGTGAAAATATATTCTCAGAAGTGGGAACTGTAACATGCCATCGCTAAAATGTACAACACAAAGCACAGAGTAATGCAACAACCCTCAGATGAAAAAACTGCTGTGCTGGTTACCGTCACTGCGGAATCAGCTCAACAAAGTGTCATTTTCCGTTTCGTCCACTGATTTCAGTGAACCCATACTTTCAGGGGGTGCAAGTCCGCCAACTTTTCATCAGTAAAACTATTCCTACTTCTCTGTATCACAGTTAACGCGCAAACAACGCCGCTGGTAAAACAGTACCGTGCACTGAAACTTCCTGGCAAATTAAAACTGTGTGCCGGACCGGGTCTCGAAGTCTGGACCTTTGCCTTTCGCAGGTAGGTGCTCTACCATCCTTTTTTTTAAAATCTCATGTTGTCCGTTCTTGTTCGTTGCGTACGTCCCATGACACCCGGTCAAGTTCATTGTTGATCCGTACACTCAGTTCTTTTATTACAGAGGGCAGCTAACCCTCTGGCCGAACACGCTGAGTTACCGTGCCGGCACCATCTGAGCCGGCCAGGCACGACTCACGACCCGTCCTCATAACTCCTAGTACCGAGAACTACTGAATGCAAGTTTGGAGACGAAAAGTGAAGTCAGTATTAATGTTGTCGGCAGCAAGTACCGGGAGTGAAGGAAAAATGTTTGTTTCCAAACAAGACACTCAAGGAACATCTAAATCACACACCGTGAGCCACCTAACGGTGTGTGGAGGAGGGTACTCCTTGTATTACAAACTCCTTCCCTGTTCCACCCGCGAACGGCGCGAAGGAAGGACAGTCGTTGAGCCTCTGCATTAGCTCTAATTTCTCGAATTTTCTCGTCGTGGTCGTTTCGTGAAATGAGTGTGGGAGGAACTACTATGCTATCTGACTCTTCCCGAAAAGTACTATCTCGAAGTGTCAATAGTGTAATTTCCTGAGATGCACAACGCCTCTCTTGTAACGTCTGCCACTGTAGATTGTTTAGCATCTGTATAGCGCTCTAGTGCCGACTAAATGAGTCCGTGACGAAACGCGCCGCTCTTCGTTGAATCTTCTCTATCTCTTCTATCACCCTTACCTCGTAAGAATCCCAGATTGATGAACAGTACTCAAGAATCGTTAGACGCTCGAACAAGCGCCTTGTAAGCAACTTCATTCGTGAATGAATTGCATTTGCTTAAGATTCTTCTTATGAATCACAGTCTGGCATCTTCTTTTCCTAGTGTTTGTTTTATGTGATAATTCCACTTAAGGTCGCTCTGGATGGTTACTCCTAGGTATTTTACTGTAAATACTATTTCCAGCAATTAGTCATCAATAGTGCAATTGCACAGCTGTGGATTTCTCCCCCTACGTATGCGCAGTATGCTACATTTAATACAGAACTTTGCATTGTTCAGTGCAATAAAGTTACAAAGGTAAATGGAGGTAAGAGGGCAAACGGAGATCACGCGTCCCTGTACCAAAATACTGGGAAAATATATCTGAAACCAAAATTTTGCCATTGGATTTTTCGTTCATCCTGTATAATTCAAAATACCACCGAGATCTTATGCATGTGGTTACTTATGTCCCTTTCTTTCAGACTTGCTTTGGTCAGATGAATCACTTCTGGTCCTTGAGCAAAATTATAAAAAAATATTTGAAACAAAAGTCGATAGACTACGGAGCACAAATATCCCAAAACTTCAAACAGAACTAGCAATTACTGCCAGGCTTTTCACATTTGAGCCCCTGATCCGACTGGAAATGAAAGGACATTTGAAGGTATATGCTTTCAAGCAGCCACAAGTAAACGAGCTGAAGGTATCTCGTTTATGAACTGCAAGGAAGGATCCTTCGATTTCTTGTTTTCTCATGTCAAGAGAAACCACTCTGCCTCAGTCAAGGACTGGAAGATTTTGTTTACACTACTATACATTAAAATTGCTACACCACGAAGATGACGTTTTACAGACGTGAAATTTAACCGACAGGAAGAAGATGCTGTCAAATGCAAATGATAAGCTTTTCCGAGCATTCACACATGGTTGGCGCCGGTGGCGACACCTACAACGTGCTGACATGAGGAAAGTTTCCAACCGATTTCTCATACACAAACAGCAGTTGACCAACGTTGCCTGGTGAAACGTTGTTGTGATGCATCGTGTAAGGAGGAGAAATGCGTACCATCACGTTTCCGACTTTGATAAAGGTCGGATTGTAGCCTATAGCGATTGCGGTTTATCGTATCGTGACATTGCTGCTCGCGTTGGTCGAGATCCATTGACTGTTAGCAGAATATGGAATCGGTGGGTTCAGGAGGCTAATACGGAACGCCGTGCTGGATCTCAACGGCCTCTTATCACTAGCAG
This sequence comes from Schistocerca cancellata, assembly GCF_023864275.1. NCBI lineage: Eukaryota > Metazoa > Arthropoda > Insecta > Orthoptera > Acrididae > Schistocerca > Schistocerca cancellata. The sequence continues at coordinate 533,910,934 of NC_064628.1, read as the reverse complement.
TCAAGTTGACAGGCATCTTATCCGCATGGCTGTAACGGATCGTGCTGCCACTTCTCGATCCCTGAGTCAACAGATGGGGACGTTTGCAAGACAACAACCATCTGCGCGAACAGTTCGACGACGTTTGCAGCAGCTCGGAGATCATGGCTGCGGTTACCCTTGACGCTGCATCACAGACAGGAGCGCCTGTGATGGTGTACTCAGCGACGAACCTGGGTGCACGAATGGCAAAAAGTCATTTTTTCGGATGAATCCAGATTCTGTTTACAACATCATGATGGTCGCATCCGTGTTTGGCGACATCGTGGTGAACGCACATTGGAAGCGTGTATTCGTCATCGCCATACTGGCTTATCATCCGGCGTGATTGTATGGGGTGCCATTGGTTACACGTCTCGGTCACCTCTTGTTCGCATTGACGAAACTTTGAACAGTGGACGTTACATTTCAGATGTGTTACGACCTGTGGCTCTACCCCTCGTTCTATCCCTGCGAAATCCTTCATTTCAGCAGGATAATGCACGACCACATGTTGCAGGTCCTGTACGGGCCTTTCTGGATACAGAAAATGTTCGACTGCTGCCCTGGCCAGCACATTCTCCAGATCTCTCACCAATTGAAAACGTCTGGTCAATGGTGGCCGAGCAACTGGCTCGTACAATACGCCAGTCACTACTCTTGATGAACTGTGGTATCGTGTTGAACCTGCATGGGCAGCTGTACCTGTACACACCATCCAAGCTCTGTTTGACTCAGTGCCGAGGAGTATCAAGGCCGTTATTACGGCCAGAGGTGGTTGTTCTGTGTACTGATTTCTCAGGATCTATGCACCCAAATTTCGTGAAAATGTAATCACACGTCAATTCTAGTATAATATATTTGTCCAATGAATACCCGTTTATCATCTGCATTTCTTCTTGGTGTAGTAGTTTTAATGGCGTGTAGTGTAGTTATTGGTATCCACTATAGCTGGCTGGGTAAACATGAGCTCCCCAGAAATATTTGCATGAGGGGACAAGATTCAGTAGTTGCTAGTTTTTGTAAAACATATATTCCATGAGTCTGATGGCATGTGGTGCCTCAAGAACTGTATTTGGCAAGAAGCACACACAAAAATTATTCCGTGTCAAAAGTTTGGTAGTTCTCTTCTCAGCATTTTTAAAGTAGATTACTTTGATGCCTGAACGGTAAGCATATTTCCATAGTATACGCAAAGTATACCTTTTTATGGTATTAATACGAATATGGATGTCAGCTGTTTAATTCAACGATCTCAAATTACATTCTCATATGGCTATATTGAGGATATCCAACGAGTTATGAAATAAAGCTTGAAAATATTCCCAAAAATATTTTTTTCATGCTCTCACGTTAAGCTGAAAGTGAAAATTAAAATTCTGAAAAAGGAAGAAAAAGTAGCACGACTGACAGAATTCTGCTAGATACAAACAAAAAAGCCAGATTAATTCTCCTCGAAGTGGATAAACAGGAAATAAACTTTGAAAAACCATTGTCCATCCCTGATGCCACATCCCTGTGACTTCTTACAAAACATCAAACCTTTTCAAATCAATACACTTTTTTTTTTTCATTATTTTAAGATTTATTTTTCTTTCGTGGCCACTGTGTTTTTAAAGTTAAACAAAAAGTGTTCAGAAAGTTACGTTTTTTAGGTTGATTAGGGACTGTATGCTACTAAATAAACGTATGTGACTAAATAAACGTGGAAAACCTCCCAAAAGCATCCACAAATTGTCTGGTAGAATCAACTGCTAGCAGCTTGAGACGTGGTACTCCCCATCTTTACAGTTTGTTACATTACTGTGCAACGTGTCAACTAGAATGAAGAATTCGTAGCTCCGTGTGACTGCATGTGGCACTGTGTTGCACTCGACGACTTTAGAAGGTTCTAGTCCTGCAGAGAACATTATTTCGACCTTGAAATTACACAATGTTTTCCCTCACTCGTACCGCAGAGAATAGTATTTTCTTTTTTCGACTGATGTGCTTGGGACCATGTGTACATGTACACACCTCGAATCGAATACAGCACTGTTGTGTTCTTTCGACTGTCGTGTTCTAGCTCTGTCACGTAAAGCTGAATTCAAAATTAGTAAGCATTAATGAAGTTTCTCTTTCCAACAACAAACTGTCGACTTTTGTTGTGATTCTGTTGTGCATTAAGGGAAGGGGGTGCCCTTATGGGAATTTAGGGAACGGATAACCGGTACATAGACAGCTGTATTGCTTACGTGTTGGGAGTCGACGATGGAATTTGGGTGCAGAATTTTTAGAGTGTCTTCTCTCTGGAGCTCGGTAAGGAACGAACAAGGAAGATACAGAAGAGATTGAAGACAATGTTTCAGCACGTTTCTGTAATGGTTTACATCCGTCTTGATTGCAAATCAGGGCCGAAACAGCAGTTTCATGGTTTTTCGTGAACAGATTGATATCTAAGAAAGCCCAAGACATCTAATAACAGCTAAAACTACAGTATTTCTCGTCCAATGTTAATTCTGCAACTTAGAGGAGTCACAGAAAGCGATTGATAGATATTCGAGAAATTTATGTAATGGTTAAAATGCTTTCATCCAGACTCCAGGAGGAGGCAAGTGTCCCCTCGCCTCCCCCCCCCCCCCCCTTGTGGACAGATATGAAGGTAATTCAATCCAAAGCCAGGTCGGACAAAAGACAATGCGTGCCACTTCCAAGACCATTCCCTGTAAAGCATAGTGGTGTTCCAACCAACCTTGGGGTTACTTTTAACGTGTATGTCAAAACTACGTAAGTGTGTCTGTTCTTGAGAAAAGCAGAGGAAAGAGGAATATCGATCAGACGTTCGATGTTTACCGATGTGTGGAACGAACGCAATCTCACCGTTGGCTCTCATCTGCACTGGGTTGCTACGAAGTTAAATACAGGCAGATATTGGCAAGAAGTCGTCTTTGACCTTCCTCCATTCACGCAAGAATAGATTTTCCACGGACCATGGCCTCCACTTATCTTGGGATTCTCGGTTCCTCAAAGAGTGATGGTCTGCCACTTCGTTCTTCATCGCTCAGACTCGTTTAGTTGCACTGACGGAATCTATGCGACCCAAATACTGTGTTATAAGATTGTGCTCTATTTTCGCACTCTTCTACCACCTCAGCACTGACAGCTACAGCTTTTTTCCCATTCAAATGCAGAAAACGAATTACGGCAAGAGACTCCACTTTAACCGTAGATTACCATTCCCTCGTTAAATTTACGATTGCAGTAGGGTATAAAACAGGATCTTTTGTACTTAATTTGGTGTGCAGCATACCACTGCGAATTAAGTAATGATAATGAGCTAATGCATAACCTATACGTTGTAACTTTCTTTGAATAAAATGTGCAGTTGTAAGCCGTACAATAGTTTAGTAGCAATGTATAATTTTCCAACCGTTAGCTTTCCGGAGATTTCAAGGTGCACCGTTGCTGCAGACATGTACTTGCAAACAAATAAAAATTACCTAACTTCAATCATACAACGAAATTTAGTCATACAACACAATAAAGAAAACAGCGTCAACAGTTTTCCACTGCAAATTCCGTAAGGCGTCAACGTGACTTGGCCATCTCAGGCAGCACTCTGATGACATGACAAACCGACCGCTGCGTTGATACATGTAAGCAGCTCGGTTTGCTGTGTTTATTTGAGATTATAACTGCTGTCTGAGTCGTGGCTCGCTGTTTCTCTGCCTTTCGCTAAAGTCCGGAACAAATAATAGTGTTCTTCATCGTTTACTATACACTAGCACGTTAAAAGCCATGGGGTGGCGATATGCACATATACAGATGACGGTGCTAACGTGTAAAAGGGCAGTGCATTGGCGGCACTGTCATTTGTAATAAAGTGATTCATGTGAAAAGATTTCCGACGGCACGACGGGAGTTCACAGACTTTGAATGCGGAATAGAAGTTGAAGCTAGACGCATGGGACATTCCATTTTGGAAATCGTTAGAGAATTTAATATTCCAAGACCCACAGTGTCAAGAACGTGCCGAGAATACTAAATTTCAGGCAGTACGTCTCACCAAGGTCGACCCAATGGCTGTCGGCCTTCACTTAACGACTTAGAGCAGAGGCGTTTGGGTAGAGTTGTCAGTGCTAACAGAGAAGCAACACTGCGTGAAATAACCGCAGAAACCAACGTGTGGCGTACGATTAAACGTATCCGTTAGGATAGTGCGGCAAAATTTGCTGATACTGGGTTATGGCAGCAAACGATCTATGCTAGTGCCTTTGCTAACAGCACGACATAGCCGGCAGCTTCTCTCCTCGGCCCATAGCCAATTCGATTGGACACTATATCACTGGAAAATCTTGGCCCGGTCACAAGAGTCCCGATTTCAGTTGGTGAGAGCTGACGGTAGGTTTCCAGCGTGGCGCACACCTCACGGAACCATCGACCCAAGTTGTCATTGTGCAGTCTAGTGGTGGCTCCATAATGAGCCAATCGAATTGGTCATGGGTCGAGCAGAGAGGCTGCAGGCTGTGTCGTGGGCCGGCCGCTGTGACAGAGCGGTTCTAGGCGCTTCAGTCCGGAACCGCGCTGCTGCTACGGTCGGAGGTTCGACTCCTGCCGCGATCATGGATGTGTGTGATGTCCTTAGGTTGGTTTGGTTTAAGTAGTTCTAAGTCTAGGGGACTGATGACCTCAGAAGTTAAGTCCCATAGTGCTCAGAGCCATTTTGAGCTACGTCGTTCTGTTAGGAAAGACACTAGCGTCGATCGTTTGCTGACAGAACCCACTACCACCAAACTTTGCCTCACTGTCCTAGCGGATACGTTTCTCGTACGTCACACGTTTGTTTCTGCTGTTATTTCACTCTGTGTTTACGTGAAATGGACTGTATCCTCTGGTCCAACTGAACCAAGCATTGACTGGAAATGGTTATGTAAGGCTACTTGGAGACCATTTGCAGCCATTAATGGACTTCATGTTCCGAAAGCACGATGGGTTTTTTGTGGACGACAATCTGCCAAGTCACCGGGCCACGGTTGTTCTCGACTGGTTTGAAGAACACTCCGTACAAATCGAGCTAATGATATCGCTACTGAGATCGCAGGCATGAATGCCAGTGAACATTTATGGGACATAATTGAGAGATCAGTTCTTGCTCAAAATCCAGCACCTTCACAATTACGGGCGGCTATAGTGGGAGCATGGCTCACTATTTCTGTCGGGGTCTTTCAACGAGTGGTTGAGTCCATACTTCGTCAAACTGCTGCATTACGTTGGGCAAAAGAAGGTCTAATGAATTCTCTTACTGCTTTGGTTTTGATGAAAGTCTATGTGTGTGTGTTAATGCAGCTAGCCGCTAACTTGGTCAGTAATGTTTTGTCTGTACAGAAGTGTATCTGTCGCCTTTATCGCTCTCTCACCCTCATACACAATTCTGTACAATAAAGTCAAGGGCTTAGGTTTTCTTATCAGGCTTATCCGTGCAAAGACAGACAAAAAAATTATACTAATGGGAGGATTCTGAGTAACTTCTAGAATTCTATTCGCTCTCTCTTTCTCTCTCTCTCTCTCTCTCTCTCTGTCCTTTATCTGTGTACAGTTCAAATATAAGTTACATGAAATCAGCCTAGTAGAATCTCTGGTGGAGCCCTTCGTCTTAATATTCAGCGGCTGGCTTGCTAGAAAAAATCTTTACATACGTTATTATTATTAAGCGCTGCATTCAGTTGGGAAAAATCGATCGTTTTGAACACTTCGTTCAGTTTACGACAGATCTAAAATTTCAGATGTGGACGAAGCCTTTTTGGACGATTTCAAAAAAACTCAGAGATTGCAGGCTCTCTTCGTCACAGCTGAAACTTCCCAATTAAGTACAGGGCCCAGACAATCATCAATGATTCAGACAGAGAACGCATTCGTCATTCACTCTAGAATAAAATGGTCACAAACCTTATTTCTGAGGAAAATTGTATATTGAATCCATTTCCGTACATGTTCCGTTTCCGTGGATTTTAAGTCTCATGCAATTTACTTTTACAAGTCCTTCTTTCTCTTTATCTACCACGCTAGCGGCACAAACTTTCCTGTCTCGCTTTAGCGCGAAGAAGAGTAAATAAAATCTCCTTTAGCAATCCGAAAATCTTCCAACCGATACTTTCCGAAGCTGTTCCTTTCTCTCTCCCCTCTCTATAATCACCATGGAGCATACATCTCTGTACCTCTATTGTTCCAAAGAATAAACGTACTAGAAAAATACCTTGGCGTCGACGAGCTGTCGGCGCATATATTACTAGAAAATCTGCTCAGATACTTTTCAAACGTAAATAAATGTGGATGATTCGATTGACCATTATTAATTATTGCGTGGTAGAGGGTAATTTTCCGTGGGGAGATTACAAAGGTTCCACACGATATTAGGAGTTATCCTGTGACTATTATCAACGTAGTGTATGTTTTTACCAGCAAACCCACGCCCGCATCTCGTGGTCGTGCGGTGGCGTTCTCGCTTCCCACGCCCGGGTTCCCGGGTTTCCGGGTTCGATTCCCGGCGGGGTCAGGGATTTTCTCTGCCTCGTGATGGCTGGGTGTTGTGTGCTGTCCTTAGGTTAGTTAGGTTTAAGTAGTTCTAAGTTCTAGGGGACTGATGACCATAGCTGTTAAGTCCCATAGTGCTCAGAGCCATTTGAACCATTTTTTTTTAGCAAACCCACGAGCTTCCTGTTCTTTCATTCCACTCGATTAATCAGTAATGTACAGTATTTTAGCACTGTGGTTAATGTAATAACATTTTGATTGAACGCTCTGCGAACTGAATAGTTAATGCACTCTGGGTTTCACTCTCTGGGATAGGAAAAATGCGCAACGTCTTTAAGTTTCGCGTCTTTGCCGAACAAAACGCTCTATCCTGCACCTATAAAAACCCGACTTTGCCGAGTGTTGCGCCCCGCCTCCGATTAGGTGCGTGCGTCTCCCGCCGCCTTCCACAGTACAGGGCTCCGGACTGTCCAGTTCCAGACCCTGCGCGGCGGTTGGCGGCGCGCACATAGCTTCCGATTCGCCGCGGTGCAGCACACAGGACCACGATTTATGCGACAGGCGCACCGCCGCCGGCACTGTCCGTGATTAATTGTCGCAGCCGTGAAAAGCCGCTCCCGATACGCCCGGCGCAAAGGCCTGCGCACCGCGAGGCCGCTACGCTCGCGTCCCCGTGACAGAACGCGTTACGTGACCGCAAACGGCTTTCTTGCGCCGCTTTTGGTATGCTCTCCATTCGCGTGAGCACATTTATAAGATTCCCAGCGGAGACGGGAGGCCCCTTACCGACAGCCGGACAGCCGGCGACGGTTGCCGCATGCCGAAGAGTCTGCGCCCGGAATCCTGTAAAGCATTTCAGGCTAGGTTCATAAAATAGTTCCTGCCACTTTGCAAAAGTGAACTGCAGTGTTAGAGGCAGCTCGCATGCTTGTGACCGACTGTCGTGCTAAGGCACCACTCGTGGCAGTGGTCTGAACTTACTTTTCTCGTTTCTTAATTCCCACTGAGGCAGTCGTGATAATGTGTCACTCTGAATATCATTCACTTCCATCAGCTTGATATGGCATACCTGGCGAAACTTGTGGACCCTTTCCCTCTACGAACTGAAGCCATTATCGCAGTATTTGCATGATCGGCTTACACAAACTCCGCTACTTTCATCTGCTCGACACGCAAACTCCACAACTTGCCTAAGACTGGCCTTAGGCCCAGTACACGAACTCCACAGCTAGCAGCAAATTGTGATTTTCTCTTCGTCTCCCTCCAAAGCCCATCATTAGGACATACTGTAGAAGTAAACCACCGTTAAGCTAATGAGTGCTATTACATTTTAACACAAAATTTATGAAACTGTTAATAATGGTCTTAAACACTCCAAGAGAAAGGTGACGAAAAAGTGGTTAAAGGAAAGACATTTTGCGGATGGATCTCGACAAATAAGTAACACATTGTTATGACAGGGCAAGCAACTTTCATTGAACGCTGCCCTACAATTCACCAATACTCTGTAAACAGCGGTCGGAACATTCTACTAATCGGTCAGATGCTCGACCACAGAAACCCTCTTTTTGGTTACGAAGCATTCAAGAACTGCTATGTGAGCGTCAGCGCCGTTGGAGAATCTAGGACTCCTGCCAATCAGTTCTTCGATTGCCTGGATATTGTTTTTTGTGTTCGGTGTTGATAGGCTTCCTTCCCGATCAGCGACATCCAAGACTCTGCGACCTTGATTAAATTGTTGGTAACAACTGGACGCGGCATTGTATTTCGTCCGCATACCTCCAGCATTTCGCTGTGGATGAGAGTGCAGTTTAGACGTTTTTCCGATAAGAATGGCACTTCGCCGCGCACATTAACTTTGAAGTACATTTCCAGTTGCCACGCCATTTGATTCGGACACTGGCGTACCTGTTAAGCCTACCGCAGCAAAACTGTATATGCAGGGAACCCATAACATGTCTGCTCTCTTCTGACAAGGCGCCACTCTTGTTGCTCTATGGTCTTAGCGTGGGACGGCCTGTGTAACTTACTTTTTGAAGTCTCCTCGAACAGTAACGATAGTCTTCCTGTAGTCTTCTCACAAATTCACAGAAATCTATGTTTTGTTGTGAGTCGTTTCAAATAAGGAGTTAACACGGGAAATGTAGCGCACGTGTATGTCATCCAAAGAGCAGAGGACTCGTCTGCCCAAGTAGAAGAAGAGAAACATTCATTTTCGTCGTCAAGATAACTTTCTGTGAGGTAGACAGCGAACTTTGCGAGTAACTCATCTTCAGTATTGATGCTCATTGTATTAAAAAATGTATCTCCTACTTCTTCATGTTTCAAATAAGAATCAGAGAAGCTTCTTTGGAAAAACTTCCGGTTTTCTTACACTCAATCTTCTTTTTGCTGCATTTGCTGCATTTTCCTGTCCATCGCTTACTCTGAAGATGGGTGACGAGTCAGTTGCCTACGCGCCAAGTAAAACATGATCGCTGTCTGTCGTAAATATTTTGGCATTAGAGCTATTCTTGGTCGAGCATATCCAGCCTTTTTCATCAGTAGAGATTTCAGATTCCTGAAACTCATGAATGCATTTTTTTTTTTTTTTTGTAAATATATGATAGGTCTATCTCCTTTAATATCACACAAGTTCAACAGCACTTTCGGTTTCAGATTCAGAGTTACTATGCTCGTTTCTACTGACAGCTGCAAGCTACCTGGCCATTAAGATGAGGTTGCCGAACGCGCTCGTTCGGCGGGAAACGTAAGGGCAAGTTTATGGAATTGACTTGGGGGATTAATGACCCCTTCTCGTCCTTTTCGTGGTTGCGAATCTCTGTCTCCTACGGACGATTCCTTCTTTCTCAGGTGTCGTTATTACTGGAATAAACAAGGATAAAGTACCTTGCTGGTGTGTAACTTAACATTCAATATGCAGGCTAATACTGAAAATTCACGAAAGCTACATAAATACTGAAAAATAAAAAAAATGAAGGTCATGGCAGAGGAGGTTATTTTTGTGCGTTTTATTTATAGTTAGGCTCACTACGATCTACGCTGGAGAGCAAATGTGTGTACCTCATAGCGAGCTGGAGAACTGATCCCCACTGATCTCCGGGGAGCGCTGCGGCCGCATTCAGCGGCAGAGGTCGTTTACAGAAGGCCGCAGCAGCCTCAGAGGCCGGCGTGCGTCGTGGCCGGCGCGGCGCGGCGCTGTGGGCGTGGGCGGCGGCGGTCGCGTGCGCTCCGCACGCTGCAGGGCGGCTGACCCGGCGCCGGAACTGCCGACCTCTCCCCCTCCCCCTCCTCCCCCTCATCCACTACCACACGACGTCTGTAGCGCCGCTGACGTCAGCCGGCGTGCCGACAAATCCGCGCCGCGATTCCGTCCGTAGTGCCGCCAACGGCCATTGCCGAGTCGCCCACTCGCAAGGACGATTAATGACCCTACAGACCGTGCAAAAAAGGGTCTGCTACTACGACCGAGGTAATAAGGAAATGATTACATTCATTTGTGTTTCATGAACTGTTACAAAGACACGATACGTGTTAGACGCCGCAGTCTCGTAACCGATATATGGGCCTGTGTGTCCATATTAGTCGTCGAAATTTCCTGGCAAATTAAAACTTGTTGCCGGGATGGGACTCGAACTTGAAACCTTGTCTGTCGCGAGCAATCCTGTTTCCAGCTGAGCTACCCAAGCATGTCTCGCGAACCATCCTCCCACTTTCCAAAATCCACAGAATTTCTCCCGTGTACCTTTGTCGGACTAGCACTTCTGGAAGGGGTGCCACTGATGACAAATCTACTACGTAAGCGATGGGCTCTATCAAGTAAATAGTTTATCTTATTCCAGATAAAACTATCTTCCTTAGCATAAGGAAATTATAACTACGCAGTAATAACCCAAACACCTGTCAACACAGTCTGACTTCGATAAGAGGAAAATAAATGTGATACGTGAGCATCACACAAACACATCTGCATAAAACTCAGGCATATTACAAGGAAGTGGATAATAACGAACACTAGATCCTAAATGTTGAAAGTGTGATACTGAACGACTTATACTTGTTCACTGTGCGATGAGATGTTGAACCAATGTAGTAGTCACAAACATCAAACATGAAATACAGAATCATTGCTTGCAATACGACTTAAGCTAGGTTGAATGAAGATTTTGTTTGAAATACTTGAATGTGTATGGTTTATCAACTAATACTAAACACCACTTGATATCACTTAATTTGAAATTGTTTGTGAGACATCAATAAATGTACTACTGTAGAATCAGCCACAGCGTTATTCCAAATACATGTACTTTGCAATCTGAACTTAAATGCTTTCTAACGACATATTGATTAATAAAAGTGAAAGATATCATCTCAGAAGTGAAATATTTAGTGATACTTATCAATTGCAGCAGAAATCTAAGGGGGAAGTTGCGTTCCATAACACGCGACCACAAAACGCGTCGCACTAGAGCTTGTGCCATCTCACATTCACCATACTCAATAAATGGCTCAGTAAAGTAGAAATAAAATATTGAAGTCGAATTTAAATGGTATTAATCGTCCAAAATCGTAAGAACACTGAAGCATGTGGGCCCCTGACATCACAAAGACACGTGATCCGACAAGCATAGTATAAAACCACCACATGAAATCATTTTCATACACGACTCACAACAGATAATTAACTAAACTGAGAGAAAAGTGTCTGAAATGTTCATACTGTGTTTAGATTTGAGTGACAAAAGTTTGATGATGTAACCACGTTCACATCTAATGGCTCACAAAAACAAGCAACGTTAACAACACCGCCCTTACGGGTACATAATACGTTTCCGATATTCGTAGCAGGTTCACCAATACCAAACCAGTGAAAATGAAGCCGTGGAATGTGAACATCTCACGAACTATTCAGTAGTATGCCTTTGCACACAATCTCTTCAAATATCACAATAAGTGGAACAATCTAACCAAGAAAACTACAAGCTCGCGGCGACCACATTTGACACCACGCAGCTGCGTTCACAAGGCTCCCGGAAACAAGTGCGCACTTGAAAGCAACTCGAGACAATGCCTACCAGCCGCCTAAGCCCTGATTGGCCAGTTCTCCGGAAACGTATGACCAAAACTTTCGCAAGCATCGCAGAGAGAGACACTCCAAATATCATGATTGTAGTCGATACTGACAATAGAAGCATCTTTGTGAATTATTTGTAGACGCTATTCCAAGAGATAAAGAGGGAATTTGACTGAAATTTGAAAGTGGTGAGTTAACAGTAGCCTTTCAAGTGCTGCTCCCGAGAGGTATACTGGAATATTGCTGCAAAGTTCGAAAAACAGGAGGGACGTATTCTGGCAGTTCGTCATGATTTGTGCTTGGTTACCCCAGACAGAAAGAGCATTTCTCCAAAGCAACGTCCTGGATTCGTGTCCTGCTCGGACACACAATTTTAACCTTCCATGAAGTCATAAAACAGGGCATACTCCGCTGCAGAGTGATGATTCATTGTGGAAACAACCACCCACCCTATAGCTAAGCCATTTCTTCGTAGTATCCTTCCTTCCAGGAACACAGGGGGTATGCAGTAGAACACTGAAGTCTGAAAGGGAGGAGAGAGATTCTGGAGGAAGCTGTCGTACTGATTAGCTCAGTCGGTAAGAGCAGTGCCTGCGAATGGTAGGGCCCAGGGTTCGTTTTCGCGTCCGGAACAGTCTAGATCTGTCTGCAAGTTTCAAAACAGCGGACACTCCGCTGGACGGAGAAAAATTCATTCTCGCAGATTAGTCATTATTCTGTGTGTGCCTGATGGAGCTACGACTTCATGTGGATGGAACACAGGTGAGAGAATCGATGTAGCCTCTACAAGTGGAAGAGTGGCATTCAATAGCTAGCAACCGGGCTGTCTTTATATTGCGGTAGAGCTGATGATGATGATGTCATTGAAAGGTGACACCAAGTTCGACGAGCCCGTTAGTGCCTCTCTATAGATATACACCACCAGCTGGTAACTGGTGGAACACCCAGTGTTGTTGCTGTGCCACACGTTTCGTGATCACTCTGAGAGACCACGTCACTCTGCTGTTGTCGATGGGGTGTAGATATACCGTTCTGTCCGAAGCAACCATACATACTGCCCGTGCTATGCTCACGTAATTTTTATTGTGTGTACTGGTTCAGAGCGGTCATTATCCGTAGCCCATAAATATTTCATGGCTGACGGCTGGGTCAGGAAATTCTAGGAGACAACGTTTCCATGATGCTCCTACTAGAGCCTGGAGTAACATGCGCGTTGCTACTGGAAACTGGAATTCTGGAGTGAAGGTTAAAATTATAAGGACCAAGGGCGCATTCATCGATGTACTGTGATCTGCGCCACACAGACGTCGAATCACTTTAGTATCAACTGATAAATTTCTCGTTGTCGGCTTTCATAGTCATATAAAATTTTGTAAATGACATCAAGGTCGCCTTAGACTGTAAAATTATTTATTTATACAACCAGCTCTGTCAAGTGTGCTTTACCACATGACAAAACATTAAAAAATCTGACCTGTAATCACATCAAAACTTTTAAAGGAATCTTCCATGTATGCTGTGATGTGTGCTAAATCGCAACCACACCACTTGAAAAAGGCCACACCGACGAAATTAGAAGAGTCGGTTGTACACGTAAGTACTCGTACAAGCGAAGGCAACTAGTAGGTCATTTACAAAATTCAGTATCAGTTTGAAGAAAGCCACAGCATGCAATAGATACTGTCTAGCAGTGTACTCAGAACCATCTGTCATTAAATCTTCGAACTATCTCGTTGTTACCCGCTCTCTCCCTTGTTTCCAGTTTTGATAGCTTCCAGTACCGTTGTTACTTTAATTGCCAATTTTTTCTCGCGTAGCCAGATAATGACCAAAGCTGCAGCAATGTGAATATAGAAACTGTTCTTGTGTATATGAAAGTTAACTGCCTGGTTAGATACTATATTTCCAGAACTCACACAAACTATATTCCCAATCAAGTGCATTGTAGGTAAGAGGTATGTATTATAGAGTGATAGCATTAGGATGTTTGGTGATCAATAAACTCAGTTTTCCAACAGTTCTTATTTTTGTTTTGTAAGAAATTGCCCTTCATTACCTCGCACCTCCATGATCCAAGAATATAATATGAATCTAATATCAACCTGATGCAATGACAGTCATCTGTTCCGCCATCGCCATGCTTGTTGTTAAAACTCTGAAATAAATGTGTTATCTCAGGCTATATGACAGAGCGCGTGCATGCGTCCGTGTGTGTGTGTGTGTGTGTGTGTGTGTGTGTGTGTGTGTGTGTGTGTGTGTGTGTGCTTCTTTGGGATAAATAATCATCATTGTTAATGACCTTATTATTGTGACCATTATCCGACAGATGTACTTGTTGAGTGTAGAGTAACAGTATTGTCAGTAACATTGTTATAATACACTAAGCTGGCATCTAATGGAGAATAAATAAGTCTTAAGCGATCGTTTTGGCTCCTTACTTTGAGAGGTGTGCTTATTTAAATGGTTTAAAATAAAGTATCCTTCTTTCATTTAATCTTACGAAGAAAATCAGATTTTATTTATCAACGTCAAAAGTAGCTGTTAGAGGAGAAATGAGATTTGCTCAGTGTTCATTTTGCTCAATGGTCATTTTGTTCGATACTCATACGCTTTTTGTCTTTTCTTTACAGTTGCATTCAGCCCCCCCAGAGCCAATGGTTCTTCGCTGGGACTGCGGAGACACCCAGCTTGCCTGTCCTTTGGCCCAGGGAGCTGCCAGCAGCTGGAGGAATCTCCCTGGGTCGACTTCTGTCTTCCGCGCTTAACCGCACGTCTGCTTACGCACAGTGAACTCAACTTGTGATGGACTGGAAGTGAAGTCTAAAAATGAAGTCTAGCACTGTTCTCTTGTGGACTCGTTTCTGAAGACATAACAGATTCGGTCTCGATATTCCTTAAAGTTCTGCTAACTTTGTCCAACTACTTTGCCTGTATAAAGTTTCTCGCACCTTACTAAGTAAGTTGTCTTATAAATAAGAAGCCATGTAGAAACTAGAAAAATGATGACTTCCAATTTTTCTATTGTGCACTTGACGATTTATTAATAACAGTTACTTTATTTTCTTAGAATAATGTGTTTTGTATATCTTTTTATTCCATCCTCCATACCTGAAAAAATGTTCATCATCTCCTTTGTTACTGTAATAGAGCTAAAATAGTTTTCTAGCGCCTTTATTCCGATTTAAAACCATGAAAAATTATTTACATTTAAAGGTAACAATCAAAGGTATTTAACTTCTACATGATGTCAAGAAATTGCCTGTACCACATTACAAGGTCGAAATTTGTCAGAGAAAAATACACGATTTTATGTAGCAAATACACCACAGATATAGACTCGCTAGTTATTAATTGCGGCAGTACAATAGTTTGAAACCACAAAGAAGAAACTATATGGAGTGGGCATAGCGTACAGAGCGTGAGCTCATCATCAAACGAAAAACAGCTACGTGACGTTTGTGACACTTGTTTACATTCTGTGCTAAGACTTGAACCTTAATATTCCACTACTTACTTCCTTTTCCCACATTTTTTTTTATTAGTACTAATATTGGCGCCGAACTGTTGCTGCTAGGGAAGCAATGCAAAACTATTCAAAGAAGAAAAGTTCCTATAATAGGTAGGTACCATAAAGGTCTTCTTATACTCATCACCCTAACAAGAGGCGCATTCCATGATGGTTAGTATCTAAACACAGTATAATGAAGGTTTAATAAGTCACGGCTGCAAAATACTTATACGAATTATGTACAGACGAATGGAAAAACTGGTAGAAGCCGACCTCGGGGAAGATCAGTTTGGATTCCATAAAAATGTTGGAACACGTGTGGCAATACTGACTCTACGACTTATCTTAGAAGATAGATTAAGGAAAGACAAACCTACGTTTCTAGCATTTGTAAGCTCAGAGAAAGCTTTTGACCATGTTGACTGGAATACTCTCTTTCAAATTCTGAGGGTGACAGGGGTCAAATACAGGGAGCGAAAGGCTATGTACAATTTGTACAAACACCAGATAACAGTTATAAGAGTCTAGGGGCACGAAAGGGAAGCAGTGGTTGAGAAGGGAGTGAGACAGGGTTTTAACCTATCCCCGATGTTATTCAATCTGCATATTGAGCAACCAGTGAAGGAAACAAAAGAAAAATTCGAAGTAGGTATTAAAATCCATGGAGAAGAAATAAAAACTTTGAGGTTTGCCAACGAGACTGTAATTCTGTCAAAGACAGGAAAGGACTTGGACGGGCAGTTGAACGGAATAGACAGCGTCTTGAAAAAATTATATAAGATGAACATCAACAAAAGCAAAACGAGGATAATGGAATGTAGTCGAATTAAATCTGATGATGCTGAAGGAATTACACACATCAAAAATGTTTTGCATCACCTCGGTTCCGGGAGTTCCGCAGCCTGTACAGAAAACTGGAGTAGGGATCAACATAAACATCATTTCCCACCTTAAATCATCGGTCCTGAGATCACGTAAGTTGGTTTGCCCATCTTGAGTGGTATGAAATACTTTTCGGGTCAAACTTTTTAATTCTTTTATTTTTTGTCATTTTCTCCCACTATGTATATGAAAGGTTTTTTAAGTATCGGAAAAGCTTATAATTTTTAATATGAATGTGACCAAAGGCATACTATCGGCAGATGAGCCAACAAATCGATACTGTATTGACAGATTTGATAAATTTAAATCCTATCTAATTGTCTTGTAACTAAAACTTTTACAGTAAGCGGATATGTCAACAATATATTACGGTCGCAAGTAAATGTAATGAATAGTGAGAGCAGGCGAGATCCGGCCTAGAGCCCTCACAGAAATGAAAACAATAAATAAATGATTGTGAACTATGTTACAACAAAGAAATTTAGGAGTCAAAATTTCCAAAGAGCAACACAGGAGTTATGTTATTTGATACCTGTACAGAACAAATAGGAGGTACTTACATGTAGAGATTTATTCCATACACCTAGCTGTTGCAGACGTTACAGCACGACACAGACAAAAAATTTTTGTACGGTGAGCAGACACGTCAATGGCCCAATGGATAGTTCATAATTTTGTGAAAAAAGAAGTATGGAGCACGAGGGAGATTTGAACATGGGTTCCTCCTTTCGGAGTCCATCACCGTGACCACAAAACCACGATGCCACAAATATCCGAATATGCTCGGCGCTACAAATCTTGAGCGTGGACCATTCAATGTTTCTATTTTGCTTGTTTTTTCACAGTTCAGTACACCCTCTCCCTGTTTCAGTGTTTGACTATGTTCAGTTTTTGGCGGGCTGTCCAATGGGCTGTCTTACCATTAAATGTGTAGAGGGTTAGATGGGGAGTTTTCCTTGTGAACCGTTCTTATTGAGAGTACCGCACTCACCCTGCTTGCAGAGCAAAGCACTACCACTTGTTACCGCTCAAAGAGCACTGCAGCCATAGAGCTCTAACCGCACATGCGCACCTCTAGTTCAACGCATCTGCCCCTATCCCTTCGTTACAATCACCGAAGATTCCACCTATGGACCAGCAGCACAGATCACTAACTCGCCACAAGCGTGAATCAATGAAAATTTTATGAATGATGGGTGAAATACGAAACTGCTGGTGATTAAAATTGCGGTTTCGATATGGAAATGATTATAATTTCGGTGAAAAGGGTCAAAGAAGGTAGAAGAAACAATTATGTTCTGTATATATGACTGTGTGTAGCAACCAAGTAATACACGAAACCTATCCAAGTAACACAAGCATGCAGAATGAGATTTTCACTCTGCAGCGGAGTGTGCGCTGATATGAAACTTCCTGGCAGATTAAAACTGTGTGCCCGACCGAGACTCGAACTCGGGACCTTTGCCTACCGCGGGCAAGTGCTCTACCAACTGAGCTACCGAAGCACGACTCACGCCCGGTACTCACAGCTTTACTTCTGCCAGTACCTCGTCTCCTACCTTCCAAACTTTACAGAAGCTCTCCTGCGAAACTTGCAGAACTAGCACTCCTGAAAGAAAGGATATTGCGGAGACATGGCTTAGCCACAGCCTAGGGGATGTTTCCAGAATGAGATTTTCACTCTGCAGCGGAGTGTGCGCTGATATGAAACTTCCTGGCAGATTAAAACTGTGTACCCGACCGAGACTCGAACTCGGGACCTTTGCCTTCTGCGGGCAAGTGCTCTACCAACTGAGCTACCGAAGCACGACTCATGCCCGGTACTCACAGCTTTACTTCTGGCAGTACCTCGTCTCCTACCTTCCAAACTTTACAGGAGCTCTCCTGCGAAAGGTCCTGAGTTCGAGTCTCGGTCGGGCACACAGTTTTAATCTGCCAGGAAGTTTCAACACAAGTATGGCTTCATCCATAAACCTCTGAACAATCACAGAAATAAGAATCTCGTGGCTCCACACGTAACAAGACAAAAGGATCATACAGAAGGTGCAACATAAGCGATACACAGAACAACTGATGTGAGTGGAACAAACTAAAAGAACATATGGAGAGTCAGGGCTGCTCCGCGTGTATACAGGGGCGTGTCGCCGGTAGACGGAGCGGCGGAGACCGTCCCGCGCGCAAGATTCCTGCAGACGGCCTGTGGTGGCCGGCCCGCGTTGATACAGTTGGCAGTTGATTTAAGTACACACTCGCGGCATCACTCCACTGGGCACACTCACTCGAACTAGCAGCAAGATACAGCTCACCTATCCCTCGTGTCAAGAGGGCGCCCAGGCGACAGAGGAGACGCCGGCAGCCCGACGAGAATCTCATCCATCGGATGCGGAGCGGCGGCAGCCGCTGCCGAAGGCGGGGGCCGGACGAACAGTTGTTCTGTGTATCGAGCACTGGAGCATAGCGCCGCAACATCGCTCAGGCGATGACGGCAAGAGGGCTCGTGGAGGCGACCAGACCGGAACAGCAGGCTGCGGCAACGGACCCGAGGTCGGAGTCAGACCAGCTACCTGCTCCAGGAAGCAGGAACCCCAGGGCGTCGCACGTGAAGGAGGCAGCCAATGGGACGGAGCGCCTCCATGCGACAGACTAGAGACGGACGGCAGCGGGCCGGGCTGCGGCAACGGGAGCCGCACCGACTCAAAGGAAGGCCTCGGCGCTTGTTGGTGTCGTCACGTCAGCTAGGCACGGCGAACGCCAGGTCTCTTGCAGGCAGAAATGCCTGGGAGTGCTTATCACTATAAATCTCTTATTTTTGGACAGACTGTTTGGTATTGTTTTGGATTCCGCAGTTTTATTTAGGTGAAAGGTTTTCTTACTATCGTAAAGATACAAATGAAGATCATAGTTCTGTATTACTGAATCCTGTCGAAACAAACGTAGATCAATATGAGAAGCTGCTTTGCCCCATAGCAATCTTCGGAAATTTTACATTCAAGTAACTATGTTTACTTGGTCCATTTTGCTATCGAAACTTACCCCAACCCCCCTTACAATGAACTCGTTTCTTTTATGTATTATGTTTGACATCGTCACTGGAAATGTGAACTAATTTACATATGTAAATGTCCAACTGTTGCCAGTCATTAGATTACAGTCGTTTTCAATGAAAGGAATTCTAAACAGGAAGCAAAATAGCTTCATACATCGAAAATACTGTTGAGCTTAAACATTTTTAAACATGCACATTAGAAAAGATAAATATTTCCCTCTTGCAACTGAAAGGAGAAACTTTATAAGATAAAAAAATTTTGTTTGAGAAAACAAGTATCTCTCTTTTGCCTCTTCTTCTGTCCCCCACCCCATCCCCAAACGTGTACAATCGCAAGATATTTCATTAACTTTCAGTGCTCCTCACCCCATAGTCAACCAAGATACCTAAAGAAGAGCACCAACATGTTCACAATTTCTTGTAAAAGCAACCCAGTACAAAAGTAACTTCCTCAGATTTACAAATAAGGTAAAAAAGCACGAATTCTGTTGCTGCTGGACCATGAAGTTGTTTTTGTTTGTCAATCCTTAAAACAGGTGGAAATTTAAGTTCAGGAGTACACTATTTGTTAAGAAGTTTAATGAATTGCACAATTAATTGATTACAGAAATCTCTCAGAACAATGTGTGTTAGTCAACTACCGCCAATAGTTTCACATTTTCCTGTGTCAGAGAGGGAGACACCACCATTATGAGTATGCCTGCAACAGACCTGGCGTTGGCCGTGCCTAGCTGACGTGACGTCACGAACAAGCGGCGGGGCCTTGCTTTGAGTCGGTGTTGGCCGCACCCGCGGACCGCTAGCTTCTGGCGGTGAGCGGGGTCGCAACTGATCAAAGCGTTGCGCCACCAGCGCTTCGGCCGTACGGATGTCGGTGTCACCTGCGGCGGACCACGGTGGCTGGTATCCATTTGGGCCGGTGTGTAAACTCTCGTGCCAACACCGTCGATCAAAGAGCGAAGCAACCGGACGAACCAGACCACAGCAGGTGCAGCGCAGGCCACAGAACGTGGAGGAGCATGCGTGGCTACTGGCCGGTGAATAATCCACAAAAAACTTTCTCATCTTGGACTTGAATGAACACACAAGCGGTTTCGCCTCTACATTTGAATGAGGCCAGAATGGCGGAAACATGACAAATGTTGTAATGGGAACAAAACAATTGGAAGGTGTGAGAAACGAACTAGGGTCCATTATCGGAAACTAAGGTACAAGGCAACACCTCAATAGAAAAAAACTCTCAAAAGCGTACGAAATGTGGCCTCAGCCAATGTCGACATACACAGGAGAATGTAAGGAAACCGGGAAAATGTACCCACAACCAAGTGCCACTAGGAATTCAAGAAGGGGTTTACGTGAATGGAGTGGGCCGGGTGGACAGGGACGCCTTTGGAGCAGCCTGTTGTCGAGAATATTGCTGAGAAAATGCTGCAAAACCGGCAATTTCGACATCAATCCCTGGCCAAAGTACATGTCTCCTACCTAACAGTTCATGTGTATAACTCCCCAATGGCCCTCGAGGAGAAGGCGTAAAACCTCGCGTCGTAATGCAATGGGATTGAATACTCTGGAGACAGACCTCCGTGGACAACAGCAAAATACCGTCAAAAACATAGAAGCGATACTGAAAGAAAACTTAGTTCTGCAGAAGGGGCCCCAAGCCCGACGTGATGGTTTATCTGGCCAGCCCTGTTGAACAGATCAAACCATCTGGCGGAAAAGTGGGTTGGCGGCGACAACACCTGCTATGCGTGAGCTCGTAATTAGGAAACCCTAGACTGCGACTTGCATTTCGGTATCAAAATGGAAGAAAATCAATTCTTCACGGTCAAAGTTGGGATCAGGACTCACATGAAGGCGCGACAAGGCGTCCCCAGCGTTGTAGGTGGTGTGCTGCCTTGTCAGGCAAGGAAGTGTGAGGGTTAAGCAAGGAAACCAAGAGTTTGTAGTTAGTAATAAGGGGAAACTTGGAGCCAAAAAAAGAAAAAAAAGACATGAAATTTCTGCAGAGCATACACTATGGCAAGAGCCTCTTATTCCACCTGAAAGTAACGCTGCTGGGGCAGAGTGAGAGATTAAGACGCGAAAACAACAAGTCGTACAGAGCCATCGGTACATCGGTGCGCTAGGACCGCGCCATGGCCATGCTGTGAGCCGTCAGTTGCCAAAACTATATGCTGGTCCGAGAGTAGTTTGGATTTCAACATGTGAAAAGCAGGTTCGCAATCTGGGATCCAGCACAAAAGTACATTCTTGTGTAACAAGGCAAGTAACAGGTGTGCCAATGTGGCCGCCCCTGGCAGATATTTATGGTACTAGGCTATCTTCCCTAGAAAGGCCTGACAGTCCTTCTTGGATGAGGGGCGAGTCATAGATATAGTAGTGGAGATGTGGTCTGGCAGGGGGTGAACCCCATCCTGGGAGACCTCATATCTCAAAGAAACAATACAACGTTGAAAAAGCTGAGATTTCTCGGGGTTACAACGTAAGCCTACAGATTTTAAGACAAAAAACAAAGACCGTTCGTTGACAATAGTACTGAAGTTACCACAGAGGCGACGTTTTCCCGAAGTACAACCAGTGGTTCAAATGGTTCAAATGGCTCTGAGCACTATGGGACTCAACTGCTGAGGTCATTAGTCCCCTAGAACTTAGAACTAGTTAAACCTAACTAACCTAAGGACATCACAAACATCCATGCCCGAGGCAGGATTCGAACCTGCGACCGTAGTGGTCCTGCGGTTCCAGACTGCAGCGCCTTTAACCGCACGGCCACTTCGGCCGGCACAACCAGTGCAGACGACCATTCACTTAAGAGGTTACACCACCCCTGGATACTGAAATTAGTCCAATTCTGCTTTCACTTGATCTTTCTGGGCGACAGGAATAGGACGCGCACGACGAAAACGAGACCGAGCCGTGGATTTCAAAGAAATATGAG
Organism: Schistocerca cancellata; assembly: GCF_023864275.1. Lineage (NCBI taxonomy): Eukaryota > Metazoa > Arthropoda > Insecta > Orthoptera > Acrididae > Schistocerca > Schistocerca cancellata. Next base: position 533,888,955 of record NC_064628.1, on the reverse strand, counting down.
CAGAAAAATTCGCTGCACACCCTGTACCTTCCAAAAACTCCTCACACAGTGTTTCCATTTGAGAATACGGTACCTGATAGAACACAACATGAACTGTGTCAGTGATAGAAAATCCAAATACCTGAAAAGCGTCCATTCCTAGTAAGTTCTCAATACTTGTATCAGCAACCACCAAAAATGTAATGGAAAAAAAACACTGACTTTTACGAGGTTGATGCCATAAATTGTCTCAACAGCGCAACATTCTTTTTGTTATAACTGAACAGCTTCAATGGCGGCGGTCCTAATCTCACATAGGTTTGTGAATTCAGTAATGTCACTGCGGAGCCTGTGACGACCTGTAGCGGGAGCACTTGGCGAAAAACAGTTACCTGGATGAACAACTCGGGAGAAATCACAAACATTGGAGTCACACAATTGACGTTCATGTCCATATCCTGAGCAACCTTCAGTGAACGACACACAGAGGCGATGTGATCTTTCTTCTGGCAAGCATTACAAATAGCCCAGCGCTTAGGGGACGCCGAACGCTCTTACTTGACAAAACAGAAAGGTAAGATGGCAACAGAGAACGGTGACGTTGGCTCTGTGGCGGTCGCGGCTACTTGGGCCGGCTTTGGTGTGCTCGGTGCTGGGACCGCATGCTTACCGCCGCCACTGTCGCGTCCTCGAGCAGGCTATCTGTCGTCCTATTCGGCGCATCTTGAGACACTATTGACAAATCGCTCCACGCTTCAATTTGGTCACCCCCTGCCCGAGAAACTTCAAAATATTGTCCTATTTGGAAAATTTCTGCCAAAGCGTTTTCACTGAGTAAGGCTTACTGGCACACTTCCTCGTCCGGAGCTAAACAGGTAATTGTGTCGCAAATCATAGAGCCTGCATGAGAGTCATTACGGGCATCAATAACGAACAGACACTTACGGTTAAGGTCGTGATATTTGGCTGCCCAAGCCCTGTACGATTGGTTTGTGTTCTTGTGGCATCGGTAGAATTCTTCTCGTGCCATTCTGACACGCGTTTGTTTGTGATGCTAGCTGCACATGTGATCAAAAGTAGGAACTGTCGGATCTTGTAAAGAGGTAAGCTGACAGTAAATGACACACCTTGGTAAAATCCACGATAGAAATAGGTGTTTGCACATATCTGAGTCTGTCACACCGGAAGCTAAAAAATGCTGTCTTTTTTCGCAAGCTTCTCAATTCTCGGCTGAATCGTCATACAGAGGAAAAGTGGGTAGGTAGACTGATGTTATGGTACCCTGCCTGTTAATGGAAGCCAACAAAGTGGTCACTACCAAAGTAAGCTGTTCAATCAGCTCCGGTACCACGGCGTCCATAATGACTAAACCTGATGAAACAGCACTCAAAACTGCACATGCAGAAAGTGTTCCAAAATCGTCGCCAGTCGTGTAGCAGCCAAGTAATATACGAAATGGGTCCAAGCAACACAAATATGCTTATATTCATAACCCTTTGAACAATAATGGAAATAGGCCTCTCAGGACTCCACACATAACAAAACAAAAGAATCTCACAGTAGAATCAACATAACTGATACCCAGAACAACTTAAGAGAGTGGTACAAACTAAAGGAACATATTGAGGTCCGCAGCTCGTGGTCGTGCGGTAGCGTTCTCGCTTCCCACACCCGGGTTCCCGGGTTCGATTCCCGGCGGGGTCAGGGATTTTCTCTGCCTCGTGATGACTGGGTGTTGTGTGATGTCCTTAGGTTAGTTAGGTTTAAGTAGTTCTAAGTTCTAGGGGACTGATGACCATAGATGTTAAGTCCCATAGTGCTCAGAGCCATTTGAACCATTTTGAACATAGTGAGAATGAGCCAGTTTTTTCTTCTTAATTGTAATATGGGGCAGGGGAGGGCTGGCAGCGGCACAGTCCACCGCTCTTTAGCCAAATGGCCTTACAAAAATACAGAAAGGGGAACTCTTACATAAAAATGGGATAAATAGAGGGACATAAAAAAACACAGTAAATGGAGAAGATTGGAGTTAAAATATACATTAAGACGGGGACATGCTCTGGGGAACAGTTAAAAAGTCGACATAAAGTTAAAAGAACACAGCTGGCAATTTAAAGTGCACATAAAAAACACTGGAGGTAAGCAAAAGTTAAAAGTTGGCCACAGTATAAAAATCACACGAGCAAGACACTTAAAAACCACTGGAAACGACAGAGCAATCATGAAGAATAAGAACCTCTAGTAGGGACCTGACGAGGGACTGGAGGCTAAAGAGGAGGGGAAAAAGAGGGGAGGAAGGTGTGATGGGGGCCCTGGGGAGTGGGAGGAAGAGGAAAAATAGTGGGCAGGTGGTGCACCAAGAGACAAGGAATGGGCAGGGCAGGAGACGAAGAGGGAAGACAAGGCAGCAAGGAGTGCAGAGACACAGAAGGGGGGCATGGGAGAGGGATGGAGTGGAGGAGGGAGAAAAACCGCTCAGGGGAACAGTAGGGGAGGGAGCCCTGAGGAGTAGGGGGAAGGTGGGGATAGAGTTGGTAGGAGCGGTAGATGTCTTGGCGAAGCTCATCATCGGGGAGGGGTAGGTGCTGGAAGTTGTGGTGGGAAAGGAGGTGGAGGGTGTGGAGATGGAAAGAGGGTGGGACACAATGGTAAAGTCGTAGTAATGGGGTGCAGGTGGAGAGGAAGGTGGACACCAGGGGGGTGAGGGAGATCGAGTCAGTGGATGATATGCAGGGTGCGGATGTGTTCAAGGAAAAGAAGGAACTGGTGGAAGGGGATGAGATCACAGAGGATGCGGATGGGGGACAGAAGCGTATACAAAAGGGAAGGCGGAGTGCATGGCGTTTTTTGGATCTGGAGGGCTTTATAGAACCTGGGAGGGGAGCAGAAGTCCAAGTGACACTGGCATAACAAAGGATGTGATGGATCAAGTATTTGTAGGTGGGAAGGACAGTGGAAGGATGCAGTCCCAATGTCTGGCCAGACAGGAGTTTCAGGAGGTAGACACTGTTGTTGGCTTTGTGTTCGATTGTCAGGAGACGGAGAGCCAGGTGAGATGGCGGTCAAGAATAACGCCAAGATATCTTAGGGAAGCAGTGAGGTGGATAGGACGACCATAAATGGTTAGGTAGAAATCATGGAGATGGAAAGAGTGGTTGGTGTGGCCTATGATGATCACCTGGGACTTGGGGTCGTTGATATGAAGGAACCACTGGTTACACCAACTGGTCAAGGAGGGTTTGGGGAGTACGTTGGGGCCATTGAAGGGTAGGACAAAGAGCCAGGAAGGACGTGTCATCAGAAAATTGGAGGAGATGAATAGGCAGGGGAGATTTGGGCATACTAGCAGTATACAGGAGATGAAGGAGACAGGAAAGGACTGAGCCTTGGGGCACGCTGATGGAGGAATAGAAAGTACGGGAGTTGGAATTGTGGATAGTGACATAGGAGGGATGATGGGAGAGGAAAGAAGCAATGGGATGGACAAAATTGATAGGGAGAGCATAGGTCTGGAGTTTGAAGAGTAGTCTGGGATGCCAGACACGGTCATAGGTGTTCTGGTGGTCAAGGGAAACAAAGATAGTGTAGTGACAGCAGTTAAGCTGGATGGAAAGAAGATTGTTAAGGTTAAGGAGCTGGTCGTCAGCTGAAAATTAGAGCCAGAAACAACACTGGGTAAGGGGAAGGAGGTGGTGCTGGTTAAGGTGGCGGTGAATAGGGCAGGAGAGGATGGTCTCGCTTAGTTAACATGGAGGTGAGGCAGATGGGAAGATAAGAAGAGGTGTCAGAGGGGGGTTTCTTCTGTTTTGGGAACAACAGGACACGGGAAGTCTTCCACAGGTCCTGGTAAAAGCCAGTGTAGAGAAGGACAGCCAGGAAGGATGGAGGAGGATTCCTTGAGGTGGCAGTAGGTGACACCGTCGTGACCAGGGATGGTGTTGCGTTTGGAGTGGAGGACGAGTGTGACGTCGTGTGCAGTGATGGGTGTGTTGATGTCTGAGGGGCGTAACCAATCCAAGTACTGGTAACTAGAGGCGAGCAGTGGGACAGTGGCATCAGTGTGGTCAAGGACGGTGGGGAAGAGGGAGTAATCAAAATGGGGATTGTCAGGAATGGAGAAGATTGTGGATAGGTGGGAAGCAAAATGGTTAGCCTTACAGAGGTTGTCAGGGAAGGGGCGATTGTCGTCGAGGATAGGGCAATGTGGGATGGCAGTGGAAGGCAGTGGAAGGCTGACCAGTACTTGGAGTAGTTGACAGAGGGTTGGAGTTGAGGTGTGTGCATGTCTGGCGCCAGTCTTGGCGATTCTTGGCAATAAGGAATTTCCTGATGTGTTGCTGTAGTTGATGGTGGCAGATCAGTGTATGCCAGTCATAGATGCGGAGGAAGGAGCTAGAGCCTGAGGGATTCACGAAGAAGAAGGATAGCCTGTGGAGGAAGCATAGGGAAGTGAGAGTGGATGAGTTTGGTAGGAACACGGGCCACCACAGTGTAAGTGATGGTCTTCTGAAGGAAGGAAGAGACATGGGTGATGTCAGTGGGATGGTGAAAGGTGAGGGGGTGGCTTTCGACATGTGAGGCAATGGATTCCAGGTAGGCATCCCAGTCAGTGCAGCAGTAGGTGTGGACGGACTTTGGAGGGGAAGCCTCTTGTGGCCAGGCCTCATTGATAGAGTTTGGCGGTTGGTTCAAGTACAAACACGCGGCGACATAAACTCGGCGGACTCACACTCATATGCACTAGTAGCAGGATGCAGCACTGTGCAATGGGTTTCTTTCACAAATCTCATTCGAAAGTTGTTTGTTGTGAGAACATCGCGTTATTCCTTGTGTAAGAAGGAGAAATATCTGCCAACACTCGTCGTAACGCGACAGCAAAACGCTCGTGGGCTGTCGGGACGGCGATTTATCGTGTGAATATGGAATCGATGAGTTCAGTTGGGCACTACTCAGTGTTACGCAAAAACTTTAGATCTCCACGAGACTAGTGAGCGAGAGGACTAGACGTGCTGTTCATTCGGCCTTGAAGTACAGTAAGGCCACGTCACGTACCTTGAGTCAGGCAATGGGTTTATTTGTAGCCAGACAAATATCAACACCGAGAAGCGTCGATATCTGCGATACAATCGACTATCAGCACGGCGATCATTATTGCGGATTCCCTTGACGCATCAGTTTAAAGAGTTGTGAGGTGTATCCAGCTACGGCACGGACGGGGGAATGACACCATGTACTGTTTTCAGACAAGTCATGTTCCTGTGTGCAGCATTGCGATGGATGTCGTTGTGTGTGGAGGAGCCATGGAGAACGAATGTTGCCATATTGCTTTCGTCATCGTTGTGGAGGGACCAATGGCTCGCAGCAGTGGTAACACCGGTTCCAGTCAGATCACCTACATTAAGGGCTGTTGGGCTGGGCTAGCACTTGGATGGGTGACCACCCGGTCTGCGGAGCGCTGTTAGCAAACGGGGTACAGTCAGCCCTCGTGAGGCCAACTGAGGAGCTACTTGACTGAGAAGTAGCGGCTCCGGCCTCGTAAACTGACATACGGCCAGGAGAGGAGTGTGCTGACCACAATATCCTCATCAAGTGACGCCTGTGGGCTGAGGATGACACGGCAGCCGATGGGTACTGTTGGGCCTTCATGGCCTGTGCGGGCAGAGTTTAGTTTTAGTTTTATCGTTGGGGAGGCCCAGCATCTAGGGTGATGTGGAGTGTCACTGAGTACACAACACAACTACTGCTGGTTAGTATAGCAAGTAATTTGGACAGTAGACGTTAAGGTTCTGACGTGTTTAGGCTATTGACTTCGTCCTAACTTCGAGGTCTGAGTGACGTTATTTTTCAAGATGTTACCCGTGCGCTACTGACCTGCCTTGATAGAAAGCGTGTTCTACTGCCACGTTCTCCAAATCTCCCACTGACAACATTTGGTCATGGGTTGCCAAGTGATGGGTACGCCGCCGGTCCACAAACGCTCTCAGAACTCAAATCTGGAATAGATCTGAAGCAGCATGGAATGACGTACGCCTCCAATTTTTAATTTATTTTATTTTATTTTTTAAATCCTATCATGCTCACATTATCAGATGACCTACAGAAGAGGTTGGGCCCTACTGTCACCTCTGCAGAACTGGTTAGTATGCTAATCAAGGAGCGGCTATGTGACGTCCTAACTTTTGGGTGAAATCACCTATTAATACGGTCCCATCAGGGAGAGATGGTATACCAGTGTTTCTCAACCTGGGAGTAATTCCCCCCACCCCCACCCCCACCCCCACCCCCTGAAGGGGTTGAATGCGAAGTACAAACGATAAAAACTGAAGGGTTCTCTTGCATTTCGGTTACGAAACTAAATTATTTTTAGATGATCATTACTGTTATCAATATTGAATAAAACGTTTCTGGGTTTGTGACCTTCTTCTGAAGCAGGCCACTTGCAGCAGTGACCGCAACGTCGGTAGTTTTGCATATTGATAATGTGGTCACAAATCTAGAAAGATTTTGGTGACTGTGACTATGGTCGCGGAAGCCTTCCTTTATATTATCACTGTTGCTTAAGACAGTAATAATAATGACATAAGTTACCAATAATAAAATTTTACTCGAATACTAACAGTTATGCATCACATATCTCTAAATATCTCACGAAAAATGCCTTCTCCGACTTTGAGGCAGTTACCGCACTACGCAGTAAATTACTTCAACATTCACTTCTCAACAACAAACGAAATAATTTACACCACAACACAACAAAAACTGTAATGGCTACTACTCTGCTGTAGGGCTTACACTGAATTATTATTATTATTACTATTATTGTCATAGTTATTACTATTAGCGGCTGTGGGCAGACCCAAAACGATGGCAGCCTAAAGTCTTCAAATTTCTGTCAGTCTAGAAATAAAGAGTACAGCAATGATGTGATCTACAAATAATAGGTCTAAATATTTTTAATTTTGATTGATTTAAGATAGGGGTGCTTGGTGTGATGGAATCATGTGTCGATAGGGGGAGTATTGATGCAGAGGAAACATGTCTGTCCAAATGTGGATAATTAGCTTTCTAGAATTCTTTTCTGGGATGGAAGTGTAGGCAGCACTCGCGATGCAATTAGAATTGCTTCGTCTTTCTATAAACAAGGTAGTTACAAATAAACAATACCAGTTCAAAAAAAATGGTTCAAATGGCTCTGAGCATTATGGGACTTAACTTCTATGGTCTTCAGTCACCTAGAACATAGAACTACTTAAACCTAACTAACCTAAGGACATCACACAACACCCAGTCATCACGAGGCAGAGAAAATCCCTGACCCCACCGGGTATCGAACCCGAGAACCCGGGTGCAGGAAGCGAGAACGCTACCGCACGACCACGAGCTGCGGACAAACGATACCAGTTGTCTTACTAATTGACTAGTTCGCTGTTTAATAAAACAACTACAAAAACTAAATACCATTTGTCTTGCGTCGTTTGAAAAATGAATGTGATGAATGAAAATCGCCCGCATCTCGTGGTCGTGCGGTAGCGTTCTCGCTTCCCACGCCCGGGTTCCCGGGTTCGATTCCCGGCGGGGTCAGGGATTTTCTCTGCCTCGTGATGGCTGGGTGTTGTGTGCTGTCCTTAGGTTAGTTAGGTTTAAGTAGTTCTACGTTCTAGGGGACTGATGACCATAGATGTTAAGTCCCATAGTGCTCAGAGCCATTTGAACCATTTTTTTGAATGAAAATCCTGTTTCATTTTATAGTTGCGCAGTAACAATGATAATGGTAGTAGGAAAGGGGGGGGGGAGGGGGCAGTGCTAGTTAACACATGATTGCACTCAGGGCGGGTAGTACAGCTGCTGGCAAATTTGAGGCAGTAGCGGTAGTCCATGTGTGATTGTTAGTAAATGTTAGGGGAGTGGCGTTATAGTTATATCTGGACACCGACGATATCTCATAAGGCAGCAGCAGCCTCAGAGTGCCTGTAACACACCAAAGTCGTCAAAAGAGAGGTTAATTTGATTATAAAATCGGCCACCTGTTCTGTACTCTCGTGTGGGTATTGTGTTTCATGTGTTCAGCTTACCAGTTTTTGCCGACTAGTGATTCGTATGAGCGCGACTGGCGGTGCCAGTGTGGTTTGATGTAATACAAGTGTTCGCCGTTACTGCGTGCTCAGTTTAAATCTGCAGTAGGAGATTGATTTTCCCTAAGAAGAAATCCTTACCTGTCACCTCTCAGCAGGTTGAGATCCATTGGTGTTGTCCCAGGTGGTAGTTATGTGTACTAAATTTCGAACTGTTTATACATTCTGATCATCCAGGAATTTAATCATGTGTTATTCCTACCAGACTGTGTAGACACAATAAGTAAAACTACACTATTTGCTGCCTTTCCTGATGTTCCAATTTTAATGGTCAGCAGTGTGTTGCTATAGGTAAGATGTGAGTTGGGACAATAAATTACCGTTTTGCTTCATGTGTAGGTACGTACTGCATTCACAGCCGTGTTGGTGTGATACTGAATATGATGTTCGAGACGTAACTCAGTACGTAAAGGGAGATGAAAATCTAATAGTTATGGCGATTAGAGATGTGGTTGTAGGGGAAGGAGTAGAAGAAAGGATTACTGGAGAATAAGGTCCTGATAGGACGAAGGAGAGAGGAGAGAGACTAATTGAGTTCTGAAGTAAATCTGAGCTAGGAATACCGAATACTCTGTTCAACAATCAGAAGAGGAGGAGGTGTACTTGGAAATTCAGGGAGATGAAGGAAGATTCCAGTGAGAGTATATCATGGACAGGCAGAGATTCCTAAATCAGGTAGTGGAATGTAAGTCATACACAAGAGCAGACATAGACTAACATCACAATTCAGTAATGATGAAGAATAGGTTGAAGTTTAGGAGACTGGACATAAAGAATCAGTGCGCAAAAGAATGAGATACGGCACTATTAATAAATGAAGACATACGCTTAAAATTCTTTGAGGCTATAGATAAAGCGACAATGAATAGTTTAGTAAGCAGTTCAGTTGAACAGGAATGGCCAACTCTAGAAAGGGCAGTCACAGATGTTGGAAAGGAAAACATAGATACAAGGTAAGTAGATCCGAAGAAACCATGGTTGTACTAGAAAGGTAGCTCCGAAGAAACCATGGAAAACAGAAAAAATAATTCAGTTGAGCGACGAAAGTGGGCAGTACAAAATTGTTCAGGGAAGTTCAGGAATACAGAAATACAAGCCACTTATGAATGAAATGTCCGCCCCTCGTGGTCTCGCTGTGGTGTTCTCGCTTCCCGAGCACGGGGTCCCGGGTTCGATTCCCGGCGGGGTCAGGGATTTTTCCTGCCTCGAGATGACTGGGTGTTGTTGTGTCGTCTTCATCATCATCATTCATCCCCATTACGGTCGGAGGAAGGCAACGGCAAACCACCTCCATTAGGACCTTGCCTAGTAAGGCGGTGCGGGTCTCCCGCATCGTTCCCCTACGCTCTGTAAAGAAGCATGGGACTTCATTTCCATTTCATATGAATGAAATAAATCTGAAGTACAGGGAAGCTATGACGAAATGGCTGCATTAAAAAGTGAAGAAATTGAAAAAGAAATTATTGCCGGAAGGATCAAGTCACCATAGAGAAAAGTCAAAATAAGTTTCGGTAAAATTAAAAGCTAGTTCGTTAACATTAAGAGTGCAGTGGTAATTACCTCGTTAAATAGAGAAGAGAGAGCGGATGGATGGAAAGAGTATATAGAACGTCTCTATGAGGAGAAGGCCTTGTCTGATAACATGTTACAAGAAGGAGTCGATAGGATGACACAGAAGATCCATCATTAGAACTTAAAGAGCTCAAGAAGAACTTGAGATTAAACAAGGCAGAAGGGAAAGATAACATTCCTCAGAATTGCTAAGTTAACTGGGAAAAGTGGTAACAAAACGAGTAGTCACGTTAACGTGTAGAACGTCTGAAGTACACCATCAGACTTTCGGAAGAACATCATCCATACAATTCCGAAGACGGAAAGAGGTGACAAGTGCGAGAATTAACGCACAGCTAGCTTAACTGGTCACGCACTCAAGTTGTTGAGAAGAAGAATAAACAAAAGAATGGAAACGAAATTTGAAGATCTGTTACATGACGATCAGTTTGGCTTCAGGAAAGGTAAAGGCACCAGAGAGGCAGTTCTCACGTTACGTTTGGTAACGGAAGCAAAACTGAAGAAAATTCAAGACACGTTCGTCAATGTCAGATGCTGCAAGATGTTCGAAATTTTGAGAAAAATGAAGATAAGCTATAGGAAAAAAGGGAAACATGCAATGTGTACAACAACCAAGAGTGTGCAATAGGAGTGGAAGACCATGTAACGGAACTGAAATGATGGTGGGCTGACAGTAATTTGGAGCCCGCGCGTCTGAAACGGGCGCGCTTGTGTGAGACTGCCAGGGAGTGCACCCTGATGCCATCTATTGGCGAAACTGGGAATTAGCGCTGTCAGACAATGCACTAAGCTCTCAGAGTCAAATGTATTCTTTTTCTTGGTAATTATAAGTTATTACTGTATAATTTAATGTTGTAAAACGCTAGTAGTAAATTATTATGACTGGTATGGACTCCAGGGTAGTAAATATAAATATTCTTAAATACTAAATGATTTCGGTAAAAAGGTGGTAGGGGAACGCCCCCACTCTTGGTGATACGAGCGTAGCTAGGGGTAGCTGGAGACACAGCGACTGAACAAGGGAATGGCCTGGGGAGTGTTGACGTGATCGGACGTGCGTAACTGTGCTCATGCAAAAGTGATTGTGCAACAGCGAAGAGGTGAATATCGTCGCCGTTTTTGGAGTGAAACGTGACGAATGGTTGTTGAAGCCGCTTCTATGCCACTGGGGCTGATTGTAAGAGTTCCTGTGCCCAGATTTTATGGCGGACGTGCAGTAGCTTATACGAGTGCTACAGCTCATAGTTCCAGCCGCCATTAAGGGCATGAGGCGTGAAGAGCTGCGTTAGCCACGTGCATCTCACCACCAGCACCGACACGTCTACCCAAGGCAAGACTGCTTGCAATTGTTAAGTCGAACTTTGTATACATGTAAAAGGAGAATACCAGTTTTCTTTTATGCAAGTGCAGAGGACAGAATATAGTAATGAGTAAAATTACGATGCATGTTGTTCATTGTAAAGTGTAGTAACCTCAGACATAGTATAGTGAAATCAGACTGAGGCCACCATCGCCTCTTTCATTTACAATTCTTTTGGTTGTAGAATTGAAAGGTCTCTGTTGGAGTCCTTTCATGTTTAATTTCTTAAATCTGTTGCCATTTATGGAATAAATTCCTCTTCTAAATGTACTGTGGCGTTTCTGACTATCTGGGAGGAGACTGAGCAGTGGAACGTGTTACTTTTACACATAAACAAGAACGATCTGTCACACTACTACACTTTAAAGCACAGTTTATATGTAATTCTTATATGTAATTCATGTCACACAGTCTCATACGGAACCTACATCCGCTTTCTTTTATATACTGTATATGATAAGATACTGTCAGCCCCCTTCCCTTTTGTGTGAGAGGATGAATGAGCATATGTATTTCTAGTTGCATGCTTGAGGGTAGCAGACAAGGCTGTCTGCTAGAGAACAGTAGGACCAACGTCGGAACAGGTAGCTACGCTTCCTAAAAGCAAAGAGGTTTCTATTCTTAGTATGGTCCTGTCCGTCCGTTGTCATGTTGGTATAGGAAGCTGCCCCTCTGGCCACTTCCGTTGGTCTTTGTGAGCCACCCCTCAGGAAGCACGCTCGGAAGTAGGGCAGTTGCAGGGTGGCCGTGGCGAGCGTCTGAAGTGGTAAGATCTCCGGCTAAGCGCGTGTCTGTTAAGCCCGTAGGACAATGGATTTCTTAAGTTCGGCCTAACTGAAAATTTAATCACTTTTATTTCGGGTTTAGGTCTAAAATATCCGATGTTATCTTAAATTGCAGCGCAGTGTAATTATCGTGTGAAGTTCAGATTATTTTTCGGTAGTTGCTTTGTTACTACTTTGTGAGTAAAGTGGAACCACGTGTTGATCAGTAACTCTAACTAAGTTCATCAATCTTAAATCCGAATGTGCGTGAGATTATAACGTCTCGTCTTGAGAATATTTTTTTAATATAGCAACTTTTCTTTATGCTTTTCTTTATGTTCAACCCACGTGGGGTGTACTTTGCGAGACCAGTACCACGTGCTTATATAACTGTTTGACCCATCAGGTTAATAGTAAGACGTTAGTAACCAGTTCAAGGTTTTTCTTTTGTCAATTGCTTTTCGATCTAATGTATTTTAATTATCAAAATTATTGTGGAGTTGTACGCTTTGTGTAAACCAAGTTGACCACGTGGAGCATGTGGTGTAATCATCAAAGTAGCCCTCAGCTATTCTTTTTGCGAAGACTTCACAAAGAGTTAATATGAATTTAGTATACCAGTGTGTGGTAATTACATGACGGACAGGATTGTGGTATGAACGTAATTTCTTTGGGTAAAAACTGAATCTGTTGGTTGTGGTTAATTTCTTCTTGCTTATGTTTCAATGTTCTTCGTGTGTTATTTTATGAATGGAGTGTTGTATGCAGTTTCCCAAATCTTGGCTCCATATTTTATGTGTTCCGTAAGATTACAATCTCACATTCTTTTCAATCGTAAATAAGGCACCAGCTCAGTTATAACTCACGTATAATATGCTGAAATTTCAATGAACAATCTTAAAATAAATTTCCAAGTATAAACTGATTTCTTTCTTTTTATTTAAATTCTCCTTTTTATATATATACACTCCTAGAAATGGAAAAACGAACACATTGATACCGGTGTGTCAGACCCACCATACTTGCTCCGGACACTGCGAGAGGGCTGTACAAGCAATGATCACACGCACGGCACAGCGGACACACCAGGAACCGCGGTGTTGGCCGTCGAATGGCGCTAGCTGCGCAGCATTTGTGCACCGCCGCCGTCAGTGTCAGCCAGTTTGCCGTGGCATACGGAGCTCCATCGCAGTCTTTAACACTGGTAGCATGCCGCGACAGCGTGGACGTGAACCGTATGTGCAGTTGACGGACTTTGAGCGAGGGCGTATAGTGGGCATGCGGGAGGCCGGGTGGACGTACCGCCGAATTGCTCAACACGTGGGGCGTGAGGTCTCCACAGTACATCGATGTTGTCGCCAGTGGTCGGCGGAAGGTGCACGTGCCCGTCGACCTGGGACCGGACCGCAGCGACGCACGGATGCACGCCAAGACCGTAGGATCCTACGCAGTGCCGTAGGGGACCGCACCGCCACTTCCCAGCAAATTAGGGACACTGTTGCTCCTGGGGTATAGGCGACGACCATTCGCAACCGTCTCCATGAAGCTGGGCTACGGTCCCGCACACCGTTAGGCCGTCTTCCGCTCACGCCCCAACATCGTGCAGCCCGCCTCCAGTGGTGTCGCGACAGGCGTGAATGGAGGGACGAATGGAGACGTGTCGTCTTCAGCGATGAGAGTCGCTTCTGCCTTGGTGCCAATGATGGTCGTATGCGTGTTTGGCGCCGTGCAGGTGAGCGCCACAATCAGGACTGCATACGACCGAGGCACACAGGGCCAACACCCGGCATTATGGTGTGGGGAGCGATCTCCTACACTGGCCGTACACCACTGGTGATCGTCGAGGGGACACTGAATAGTGCACGGTACATCCAAACCGTCATCGAACCCATCGTTCTACCATTCCTAGACCGGCAAGGGAACTTGCTGTTCCAACAGGACAATGCACGTCCGCATGCATCCCGTGCCACCCAACGTGCTCTAGAAGGTGTAAGTCAACTACCCTGGCCAGCAAGATCTCCGGATCTGTCCCCCATTGAGCATGTTTGGGACTGGATGAAGGTTCGTCTCACGCGGTCTGCACGTCCAGCACGAACGCTCGTCCAACTGAGGCGTCAGGTGGAAATGGCATGGCAAGCCGCTCCACAGGACTACATCCAGCATCTCTACGTTCGTCTCCATGGGAGAATAGCAGCCTGCATGGCTGCGAAAGGTGGATATACACTGTACTAGTGCCGACATTGTGCATGCTCTGTTACCTGTGTCTATGTGCCTGTGGTTCTGTCAGTGTGATCATGTGATGCATCTGACCCCAGGAATGTGTCAATAAAGTTTCTCCTTCCTGGGACAATGAATTCACGGTGTTCTTATTTCAATTTCCAGGAGTGTATATTTTACCGGTTTTGTATAACTATTAAAAGATTATCATTAATGTTAGTCTGCTAAATATCTGATGAAACAGTTGCCCAGTAATCCACGGTTAACGTCCCCAGACAGATCACGGCTTTTAACCCAGCTTTTATTGTCTATTAGCACCGATCTCAGGATAACAAAATTAAAGTAACAATATTACACATGGCGACCCTGTTCTGTGATTCCGCTAGACTCTGGAATCTCTGAAATGTTAGATTGCGAGCGTGTTATAATCTTAATTTTTTTTCCCTACAGCGCTCAAACAACTTCTGCGTTGTTTCCGAGCAGACTTTCAAAAGATTCACGGCGTTGTTGATCGGCGTTGCGTTGTTTGTCTTGTTTTGTTTTTTATATTTGTGTGTTTTATATGTCTGTGTGCTTTTTTTTTCTCGCTTGTAAATTCCACTGTTTCGATCTAAGATAAAAAATTTGTTTTGCGTGTGAAAAAGTGCGTACTAGGTTGGGTATCTTTCGTGTGACTGTCGTAATTTTTGTGGGACACATTTATTTTGATTAGTGTGTCGCATACCGGTTATAAATTTCACTAATGCAGACACGTAACCAAACTAAAAGTAAGCGGTCCGACAACCTAAGCAACATGGACCCAGGGGATAATTTAATTTCGAATGTTAACGCGTCGGGCGGTTCCGAAAATGCAATGGGGAATACTTCAGACGAAATGCAAGACAGGAAGAACGGGCTCACATCAGAGCCACAAATTAATTTGCCTTCAACTAACCAAATTGATTTGGCAGAACTCATGAAAGCCTTATTGCAACAAAATAAAGAATCATTTGAAAAATCGTTCCGAGAACAAAAAGAATCATCAGAAAAATCGTTCCGAGAACAAAAAGAATCATCCGAAAAATCGATCCGAGAGCTAGGCGAACAAATAGACGAAAAACTAATCCAGCAGACAAATAAAGTCGACAAGTCGATGCAGAGAGTGTCCGATGATATCTCACAAAGAATAAACAATCTGGCAAGTGAGATAAAAAGTGATATTATGAAAGAATTAGGCCGTACATTTGAACAAATCGATGATCGTCTGCAAGCTTTAGAACAGAGCAAGCGGAGGGGCGATACCGAATCTAAAGAAAGCGAAGAACGGCTACTTAGGAATTTCCAAGAGCTGAGGGAAGAATGCCAAAGGGAACACCAGCAGGTAATCTCGAGGGTCCAGCAGGCGGAAACGCATTGTCCCACGTCCGTTAGCAACACAATAGCGGACAACAGTTTAGCGAACCACGCGTTGGAACAGCAAATAGAACAATTGAAGCAGACTGGGGCGGAGGACAAGAGACAAATTGATGATAAGATTGCGGCATTAGCGGACACTGTAGATACGATGAAGCTGACGGAAAGTGAGAACAATACTACACCGGTAGCGGCCGCAGAGACCGAAGAAGTGCGTTCGCTTCTTAGATTTCAGAAGGGACAGTTTGAAGTGAACAGACAACACAAAGCTGTAACAGGCGAATTACAAGAACGCGTGGCGCATCTGGAAAACCGCATGGCGTGTGATTCCGAACTCGCCAATAGCACTAAAAATAGCCGTACAAACAGTGCAGAGAGGGACTCCGGCCACGAGGGAGATTTTGACGACAGGGAAGAATGTAATTTAAGGGGCAGACATGAGAGAAACAGAAACATTCAAGGGCCTCGCCAGGAGGAAATGCGGGGATTTGATTTCAAACATTTCCTTACGGTAAAAAAGTTTGAGATATTCCGAAATTCGCAAATAGGAATACATCCACGTGCATGGCTCGAGCAATTTGAGTTTTGTCTTCCCCCCGACTGGGCAAGTTCACATAAGATAGAATATATGTGTGGCTATTTGGAAGGCGAACCGGCGATTCGCATGAGGTCGGCAGCGCGTCACTGCAACTCCACTCGGGACTTTCGACAAGCCTTTCTGTCCGCCTATTGGTCGGAAGCGGCACAAGATAGGGTCAAACATGGCATAATTATGCTGCCAAATTTGAACCAGTCTGGTTTCGGCAGCCCTGCACGCCTATTCGACCACATGCTGCAGGCAAATCAATTTTTATACGACCCATACGGGCCTGCGGAACTAATTAGGATATGCATCACCAAATTGCCGATGCACTTGCGGCACGTCATTCTTGCGGGACGATGCAAAGAGGACGTGGAAACGTTTAAGACGCTTCTCCAAGAGTTGGAATACAATACAGGAGAATGCCCGCCTAATCAGGCACAAAGTTATTACGGGGCACAGCAGCGCGACCGCAGTCGTGGCCGTATTACTAATCAACGGCGTGACTGGTCGTCGCGACGCGAACGGAACAATAATCGGGACTGGCCGTATAGAAACTGGGGTGACAGTCGCGAACACAGGTGGAACACCAGAAATGATCGAGGACGTAGACAGGATCGTGAACGCTACAGGTACGGCAACCAGAATCGACACTATGATGAATACGGTGGGAATAGGACTGTAGGCGGAGCACCTCATGATGTTGAAATTCGGCCGGCTAACCCTAGACATAATCCAGCAAATGGAAATGAACGAAACCGGCAATGACAAACGATCAGCGCAGAAGGCGCCCAATCGGAACAAATGAGCGACATGGCAAATGACTAGGAAGGACAGTGAGAAGTAGAGAGGACGGTGAGGAGAAAGAATTGATTAGTTTAAATTTGTGACGTATGCATTTTGAATAATATGTTGGTAAAAAAAATTAATGATAAAGATGTTTCTATGTGATGGATTGAAGTGATGTTTTAATTTTTTTCTCTCCTTGTGCAATTAGGATTTAGTTTGATTCAGACGTGAAGATAAAACGTTTCTTTGTGAACGAGTAAAATGCTGTTTATGTTTTTTTTTGTGTGTAAATTGAAAAGAGTCGCTCCTGAGGAAAGCAAGATCGTTGCTGAATTAGTGCATAAACTCAGGGGAATATCCGATCTGTGGGTATTATGGGTCTGGCAAACCCAGGTCCCCAGCTGTTAGTAGCCTTGTTTCCGATTTTCTGCTTTCAGTGCTACTATCTATCTATTACTATTCTATATCTGTCAGTATAAATGAGGATCTCTTACTATAGTATGCGTGCTGTATGAATATTTTAAGATAGGAGAACTCTGAGAAAGGAATGAGTAAGTTTGGAATCTTGAAAACAGGATGCGATAATACGATTGTTGAACCATTGGCTTCCAATATGCGATGATATGTTAATATTGATGATATATGTCTTTTTTGTTCTTTATAGCTGAGTACGTAAAGTGCTGTCTGGATTTCGTAAGTATATTGATTCCCTTCAAGGTGAAAGAAGAATTGTGGTTTGTGTAATTTACGTGGCTCTGAAATATTATTGTGGTAGTCAAATACGAGCAGCTTTTCAGCAAATGGAGAATGGAACGGAAATATGGATCCTTTTTGTAGTCTTGATTGATGTTGAGCCAAAGCCTAAAAAATTATTCTGCGTTAATACTTGTCCTAGAAAAGCGACGTTTATGTGTTTTGCTGATGCTGTGAGCATTACAGCTTACTGTTTTCGCTGGTGCGGGATGCACTGCAGCCTATATGATTTGTACTGAGGAAATTTCCCTCTTGAAGGTAGAGGATGATTAAATAATTTTGATTATGGGAACGAAGGAAAGCTTGGTTTAAGGTAATAAGGATAAAGCAAAACATTTGTCGTTTAAACTACAGGAGGATTCGGATCTTTTGTGTCTGTTGTAAGTTCAATATGTTAAGATGATACTGTTTTACAGAATAGAGGTGACCACAATTTTGCCATTCATGAGAAATGAATCCAGAATAACCACCACAGGCGAAATAACTGATTTGGAAGCGAAAGGTAACGTAAAGAAGGAACGAAATCGCAGCAAAATGGGTAAGAAAATGTAATATAACCTGTATAATGCAAATATTTTTAACCTTCTCAGAGTCATCTGCGTGATTAATTGTTGTGATAACGTAATTTTAGGTGAAATTTTCTTACTGTTTTATGTGTGAATATATGAGTATGATAAATGTATAATTGCGAGTCTCTTTTCAGGTGTGCGAACTGGTATAAATGTTTTGGCGTGTAAATAACCATTGTTCTTTTTAATGTGTATGTTTAAGGAAAGTTCTCTATATTTATCATGTGACAAGACGTATGCCGCGAGCGTCAAGAAGAGGACGAATTAGAACAATGTTGTAGTGGTATATACACGGTGTTGAAATAGCATTGAAGTAGCTTATTGGGTTAACTAGTAGTGGATAGAAGTAGAATATTGAGTAATGCATGTTTATGGGTAGTTAGTTTGTAGAATAGACAACAGGTGTGCATGTATGTGTGTGTAAATAACATGTGAACCCTATGCTGTCCTGACCTATACTTGCACAAGGCATAATCCTATTCATTTTAGTGAATTAATAAATAGCATTTGATTTATTAAAACGTAAGTGAACCACATTAGTGATGTGGATTTAAATATTATATTGTCAGTTCATTTAAATTTTTATTTTTATACTGTCAAGTCATTTCACTTTTATTTTTTTTACATTGTCAAGTCATTTAAATTTTATTTTATATTGTCGATTCATCTAATTTTTTTATTTAAAAAAAAATATTAAGTCTCACTTTGTTCTTAAAAATTGTGAAAGACAATACTAAGTGGTATTATGTACGACATTTTGTAATCACATAAGGATGATGAAAAATTTCTGTGAATGCAGTTGAGAACGTGAAAGCGAACCGGCAAAACCCTTAAGAGACAGCGGGAACAGCCGGACTAGTTGTAAACTGGCGGGTTTCCCAGCGGGACACGCTGTCATCTGGGCCACTTTGGGAGCGCGGCCGACAACAAAAGGAGAGTAAGCGGCAAACACTTTCCCTTGTACCTGGAGCTAATGGGCGGCCGCCCCGGGCGACCCTTCCTCGAGGCGATGACCTGAGATGGGTGAGCGGTCCACCGCGCGGAAATCCATCTGCTGGCAACGCACCACACGCACGCGACCGTGACGAGACGGCCGCGGTGAAACAACACAAGGGGCGTGGAGCCTTTTGACAGGTACTGCCCAGAGAAACTTGCAGACGTCAACGACGCCTATCGACATTTCCTGATGGATGCCTACTGTCAAGCGACAGTAAATCATGGTTCGATGTTCTCTGGTCGCTAAGGGTGGCACAAAAGAAGAGCCATTAAGTGTCATCCTTGCCCAGGAATATCAACGTGGCGTGTCAAACGAGGATACCGCACGAATTTGACAACACAAACATGGAACCAAATCGAGATGATGTGACACGGGAGAAACTTCATGAGAGGGCAGAGACGGCGGGATCGCACGCAACAGATGGACAAAAATTCCATACTGACAGCTGCGGTGACGAACCCCCCCTCTTTCCCCTATATTGTGCCTCGGAACAGTGGAAGTACTGAGTGTGTCAGTGAACAGTGATTATACGGTTCTTAGTCCAGTGCATATACGTGTGTTTCTGTCAGAGAAACTCTGACTCGTGTGTTTTGCAGGAGTTCGATTTATTGGTGTTTATTAGACTGACTCTTGTATTTTGCAGGTGTTCTATTTATCTTTTTTAGACTTTGACTCTTGTATTTTGCAGGTGTTTTATTTATAGGTGTTTTTTTGTTTTGTTTTAGATGTTGACTATTGTACTGTTTTATTTATCAATGTTTGTTTTTGTGTGATGTATTAGATTTGTGATATTTTGTTTCGTTAATTCATTGCTATGGCATTGCTTCGTTTATCAGTCAGATAGCTTTTTATTCTCATTGAACTGTGATCGATTAGCCTTTGCATGGGGCATATTTACTGTGAGGAACCCCTTAAGGGTAACAATCACATAATTATTGTAGTTTCAGTATAATGACACAGTGCTCATTGTTTGCTAGCTAATTGAAATATAGTAGAGTGATTAAATGAGTGCCACATAGTTATTTTAATTCTACAAATTATTAGTTTTATACGATATAGAATTTTTTTGCGATAACCACTTTGTAAAACATGTTTTTTTTCTCTTATCATTTTGTTGCTTTTGCAGATTGTGCATTGTTATGTTCTGCTTTTTAATACCGATGTTATTTGATGTTCTTTTTTTAATTGCTGTGGCACCTTTGCTACTTTCATAAATTTTGCTTGTTAATAAACAGTCATAAATTTTCCTGTGATCAGTTGGCTCTTGCAGTGAGCAAATTCTGGTGAACTCCATAAGGGTAACAACCAGAAATTGTTTTCATATTAATGACACAGGAACCATTGTTTTTACTTGCTGACCGAATTAGGTCTACACTACCTATTAAATAGGTGTCACAGATTGTGTTCTTTTTTTTCTGTTTGAAATTGGTAGATTCTAAAGATGTGTTGAAATTATTGTGTTTTAGCAAGTAGCTGGTGTCCTTTTGCCTTTTCTTTTACACTTTTGGTTTAAGTAGGGTGTGAGAAGCCTGCTTGGGAATGTCCTAGCATGGCTAGAAAATTCCCTGCACAGTCTTTTCCCGGAGCGTTGGGGTTATGAAAGGTCTCTGTTGGATTCCTTTCATGTTTAGTTTCTTAAATCTGTTGCCATTTATGGAATAAATTCCTCTTCTAAATGTACTGTGGCGTTTCTGACTATCTGGGAGGAGACTGAGCAGTGGAACGTGTTACTTTTACACATAAACAAGAACGATCTGTCACACTACTACACTTTAAAGCACAGTTTATATGTAATTCTTATATGTAATTCATGTCACACAGTCTCATACGGAACCTACATCCGCTTTCTTTTATATACTGTATATGATAAGATACTGTCAGCCCCCTTCCCTTTTGTGTGAGAGGATGAATGAGCATATGTATTTCTAGTTGCATGCTTGAGGGTAGCAGACAAGGCTGTCTGCTAGAGAACAGTAGGACCAACGTCGGAACAGGTAGCTACGCTTCCTAAAAGCAAAGAGGTTTCTATTCTTAGTATGGTCCTGTCCGTCCGTTGTCATGTTGGTATAGGAAGCTGCCCCTCTGGCCACTTCCGTTGGTCTTTGTGAGCCACCCCTCAGGAAGCACGCTCGGAAGTAGGGCAGTTGCAGGGTGGCCGTGGCGAGCGTCTGAAGTGGTAAGATCTCCGGCTAAGCGCGTGTCTGTTAAGCCCGTAGGACAATGGATTTCTTAAGTTCGGCCTAACTGAAAATTTAATCACTTTTATTTCGGGTTTAGGTCTAAAATATCCGATGTTATCTTAAATTGCAGCGCAGTGTAATTATCGTGTGAAGTTCAGATTATTTTTCGGTAGTTGCTTTGTTACTACTTTGTGAGTAAAGTGGAACCACGTGTTGATCAGTAACTCTAACTAAGTTCATCAATCTTAAATCCGAATGTGCGTGAGATTATAACGTCTCGTCTTGAGAATATTTTTTTAATATAGCAACTTTTCTTTATGCTTTTCTTTATGTTCAACCCACGTGGGGTGTACTTTGCGAGACCAGTACCACGTGCTTATATAACTGTTTGACCCATCAGGTTAATAGTAAGACGTTAGTAACCAGTTCAAGGTTTTTCTTTTGTCAATTGCTTTTCGATCTAATGTATTTTAATTATCAAAATTATTGTGGAGTTGTACGCTTTGTGTAAACCAAGTTGACCACGTGGAGCATGTGGTGTAATCATCAAAGTAGCCCTCAGCTATTCTTTTTGCGAAGACTTCACAAAGAGTTAATATGAATTTAGTATACCAGTGTGTGGTAATTACATGATGGACAGGATTGTGGTATGAACGTAATTTCTTTGGGTAAAAACTGAATCTGTTGGTTGTGGTTAATTTCTTCTTGCTTATGTTTCAATGTTCTTCGTGTGTTATTTTATGAATGGAGTGTTGTATGCAGTTTCCCAAATCTTGGCTCCATATTTTATGTGTTCCGTAAGATTACAATCTCACATTCTTTTCAATCGTAAATAAGGCACCAGCTCAGTTATAACTCACGTATAATATGCTGAAATTTCAATGAACAATCTTAAAATAAATTTCCAAGTATAAACTGATTTCTTTCTTTTTATTTAAATTCTCCTTTATATATATATATATTTTACCGGTTTTGTATGACTATTAAAAGATTATCATTAATGTTAGTCTGCTAAATATCTGATGAAACAGTTGCCCAGTAATCCACGGTTAACGTCCCCAGACAGATCACGGCTTTTAACCTAGCTTTTATTGTCTATTAGCACCGATCTCAGCATAACAAAATTAAAGTAACAATATTACAGAATACTTTAGCGTATAAGAATGTTGAAAAGAGCAATGGTCACACCAGAATGAGTCGCCTATTTACAGTTACTTAAATTTTTCTGAGCAACCTTTCAAGTAAAGTCACTTAACTGATTCTGTATCAATGGTCCAAAGAGTAATATCCAAAATCATTAAATAAGTTGAAGGATAGAATTTTGCTAACCGAAGTTGCATAACCTGTCTTGGTAGTAATTACCAAGCCACCTCACAGAAATTGAGAGAGTATTTGCTTTGTAGAATCATCTAGAATGATCAGAAATAGTAATATTCAGAATTAAGTTTAAATTCAACTCAAGCCATTTCACTTTGAAACGAGCCCAAAAACTGATTTATTCTTTTGCTCCTTCAGAGCTGGCGACCGTAGTTATAAGTATTTTCAGGAGGATTCGACGGTAAGTCTGCTGCTCTCGTCGTGCTGATAGGATTATCCACTGCTGCTAGCAGTGGTGATTGGATACATAAGCTCACTACCAAGTTAAGTGGGTCAGGTAGGCAGTGTTACCGTGTGAACTGTAGGGCACTGTAGGCCGTGGATCGAACCCATTCAATCATCACAGCTCTTAGGGAAATAGTCCGGTTAGGAGTGTACTATTCATTAGGTAAATACTGGCGAGTAACGGTCAAAAATGTATACGTAAGTGAATTTAGCAAGGTCCACGTAGCACCTAGTTAATGTGGTGCAATGGCGAGGGTAGGAGTGAAGTAAAAGTGAGCTGAGCTTGTGGCAGCTGTGCTGGATTCAAATATTAACTACGTGAATTCACTACTGCCTCTTACCATTGGGACTGAGCTATTTACAGTTAAAATACGTAGCAGTAAGCGCAAAGGCGTGACAGCTACAAGTCCGTATTGGTTTTATACATACGGAATTGGGAAGTGAGTCATTCCGTCAGTGGAGGGGGTTAAAGTAACCGAGTCAGTGGAGAACATACCCCATTTACTGATGGAAAGATTCAGCGGTTCGGTCGCAACCAATAACGAAGTGTTTGCATGAAAAAGAGTATAAGATGCGGAGATGGCCATCGAAAGCTCGAGGATTTTATTCGAATTGACTTGGCTGGAAAACCGAGAACGTTTTATTCAGAATTCTATGTCTTAATTTGAGGAAGAAATTTCTGAGAACGTACGTTTGCAGCACGGCACTGTACGGTTGTGAAACATGGACTGCGCGAAAACCAGAACAGAAGAAAATCGAAGCATCGTGATATTCTGCTACAGAAGAATGGTGAAAATTAGTTGAACTGATAAGGTAAGGAATGAGGCGGTTCTCCACAGAATCGCCAAGGCGGTTCTCCACAGAATCGCCATGGAAAGGATACATGGGAGACACTGATGATAGAACATCTGTTAAGAAATCAGGCAATAATTTCCATCGTATTAGAGGGACATGTAGGGGGGGGGGGGGGGGGGGGAACTGTAGTGGAAGGCAGAAATTGGAATACATCCAGCAAATAAGTGCTACTCTGAGATAATGAGGTTAGCGCAGGAGAGGAATTCGTGGCTGGCTTCATCAAACCACTCAGAAGATTGATGATAAAAAAAAAAGAACTGAGAAGCGTTAACCAACTGTGCCTCGCGGTCCTCTTCTGAGGACATCGGCCGGCTGCGACCGCTCGCTTCGCGCCCAGTCTCCAGCGCTGTGAGTCAGCGGCCTCAGCCCCGGGGCCAGCGCCAATTAACGTCTGCGCTGACGACCCAGCGCAGCGGCAGCGATAGACGGCCTCGACCACTGCACGCAACCGCGCGTTGAGACACTCACCAGCGGGGCACGCCATTCACTCTCACAGCAGCTGCGGCCACTGAAGCGTCGCAGCGCACGAGGTACTGGATCGGCAGCGCGATCCGCCGCGTAGGCACTGCTGGTAAGACTCCGTACAAGAGGTCGCTAGCTGCTCTGAAAGCTGCTCGCAGCCGTCACTTTACAGTCGCCAGGAGTGGCAAATGCCTCTGACTGATCAACCTGCATCGCGCGCTGATTTCGTTGCCCCGTCATTCTGGAATAAAAAGCTCTAGAGCGAGCTAGTTAACATCCGCCTGCCAATAATCCGAATTTTCTTCAGAGTCATAAGCATTCAATAACCAGAGGGAACGATCCTGTCATCATGAATATCGAAGTCATTAACGCTACATTTTATCCATCATGGATACGAGGTCGTGGTTGTTAAAGTCAGTTTTAAAATGTAGGCTCGACGACTTTCACAATGCAAAAGCATTAAAATCACGTGTTTCGAAAAAGCACGTCTTCGTCATCAGAATTATTATACAAGAATCTACAAAAGAGATAAAGATGAAAAATAAACAGTAATATTAAAATTTCGTGTTCAGTTCCCTTGTAATGTTTTAATATGTTATGTTATGTTAACCGGGGACCTAGAAACGACGGAGAGGCTCCGTCCCCGCCGCAGCAGCAGTGGTCCGCAACCCCACGACGACTATCGCAGTCCACTTCACCCCTCCGCCAGCCCACACCGAACCCAGGGTTATTGTGCGGTTCGGCCCCCGGTGGACCCCCCCAGGGAACGTCTCACACCAGACGAGTGTAACCCCTATGTTTGCGTGGTAGAGTAACGGTGGTGTACGCGTACATGCAGAACTTGTTTTCGCAACAATCGCCGACATAGTGTAGCTGAGGCGGAATAAGGGGAACCAGCCCGCATTCACCGAGGCAGGTGGGAAACCGCCTAAAAACCATCCACAGACTGGCCGGTTCACCGGACCTCGACACAAATCCGTAGGGCGGATTCGCGCCGGGAACCGGCGCTCCTTCCCTCCCGGAAAGCAGAGGGTTAGACCGCACAGCCAACCGGGCGGGCTAATGTTTTAATATATTTTCTAACTGGTTTATCTTTCTCGAGTTCACAGATTTTGTATAACTATGCTGATGATGGCCAGCTCCTTGGAAAGCCAACAGTTTTAGTGCTTTGAATTACGAAAGGTGGTTGAGTATGTGTTTTAACACCAATGTTGTTAAATATTAATTGATTACTCACACTACCCAAAAATTACTGAAGCCCTGTATCCGTCAGCGTGATATTTTCAAATTCTTGCCGCAACATTCCTTTCTTCAGTGGCTCGGAGCTTCCGTAGCGTCTCGCGAAGTCACACTGTAGAACAAGGCGAGAATTCACGCCTCTTGACTATGTAACGCGTGAGACAAATTGTGATTCACAGATTTAATCTGAAACACGAAATTATTATTATTATCGGAAAACTTTACTGACGGACCCGAATTAATTTTCTACACTTCTCGTGTCTTAACTTCAGTTTAAATAAGGCTCGACAGCCTCACATTGTCCCAATAGCCTGGGTTGCACTACACTAACGTCAATAATTAACGCTGCTCTCACAAAGATTTCGACAGCTGAACTGGAGAGAGTATACCGCTTACAGATCGTACCCCTCGTCCAACTCGCTCCAAATAACTCCTGCCCCTGCTCTTCACGGCATCAAAACATTTGAAGTAAATAAGAAAAAGTCACACAGAAGCACCACTTTCAGTTTTCCTCTGAAATCAATGTAATATACTGGTGTAAATGAAAATCTCGCCACCGCTTAAACACTGCATTCCATATCCCACCGGAATGAATATATGAGGGCTGTTAGGAAAATAAGGTCCGATAAGATGCGAAAAGGAAACCACTGGGAAAAACCAATGAAGCTTTGCACAGATGTTTTGGTCAGAACCTGTAATATGCCCGTAGATAGCGTCGCGACGCTCTTTTCAGTTCTGGGTGCACAGTGAGCACTTAAAGATGCCTAAAAAGATAGCGTCTCCCGCCAAGATCGAGGGCCTGGTGAGAAATTTCGCCTGAAGCTATGCAATCCATGTAACATAACTGTCATGCATTTTCTTCTTGAAGCCAATTCTCTGCCGCATTCTACAGGGGCAACAAAGACACTCCTGCTGCGTTTTCGATCGGAAGTGTTTGATCACTCACAATGCAGTCCCTAATTGTCTCCCTCTGCTTTTCATCTCTGCTCACATGAACTGCTGGCTATAAAGGCAACGTTTTGTTACAGAAAACGAGCTGTAGACCAGCGAAGAGAATTGGCAGGAAGTACAGGTGGCTGCTTCTATGACGATGGTATTTGAAAGTTGATACAACGTTACGAGAAATGAATAAGTCGGAACGGCGGCAATATAGACAAGTAGCTGAAAGGTGTAGCAAACAATTGCAAACAAAACTTTTTTTCCATTTGGCGGCCAATCGGACGTTACTTCCCGAATAGCCCTCGTAATTTACAGCCTTCGATAAAAATCTCGCTACGTCTGTCCCGTTCACTAAACACCACTTTCGAACTAGCTACCAGCTCGCCAACCTAATTGCAGCTACCTGTCTACTGAGCATGTGTACGGACACCCGCTAAATGACAACACTCGCCCAGATAAACGGAATGACGCAGCCAGAAATCCACATCTAGATTTCCGAAACGTGCCCCACTGCAGACTGTCAACAAAGGTACGAGCGTATGGAATAGGTTCCCAGGTATGTGAGTGGCTCGAAGACTTCTTAGGTAACAGAACATAATAAGTTGTCTTCGACGACGAGTGCTCATCAGAGACAAGAGTATCTTTAGGAGTGGCCCACGAAATTGTGACAGAACCACTATATTTTTTCTACGTACATAAATGATCTGGCAGACAAGGTGGCCAGCAATCTGCGGTTGTTTGTTGATGATTCTGTGGTTTATTTGGAGCGTACTGCGTGAAACGTCTGAAAGAAAACACCCTGCAACAATTGTAGGAAGGGTCCCAGCTGGAAGAGGGAAACGTTATGGACCGGGTAATGTTTTCGTAGCATTATCTTGGTTATCTCGTCGTTGTGGAAGAAACAATGGATCAACAAAAGTATAAATCTATCCCTCAGACCCATTTCAACCCCTAGATCTAGAGTTTTTTAACTTTTTTTTTTACCTCGGTATGGTGGCACCTACCAGTAGGACAATGGCATGTGTCACAGAATTCGCAGTATACGTGCGAGATCCGAAGAGTACCAGGACGATTTTACCATTCTCCCCTGCCCACCAAACTCCCCGAAATTAGACCTAACCGAGAACCAACTATGTCGGTCTACACGTGCCGTGGATCCTATACCGAGAAACCCAGCGCAGCAGGCCACTGCTCTGCAGTCGGCATGGTTCCATATCCTTGTCTGTACGTTCCAGAACCTCTTTGACTCTCATTCTGCAAATCCACGCTGCGAAAGGTGGTTATTCAGGCTTTTGACGGATTTTCACACTAATGTGACTGACTGTTTAGTATCACGCCACGAGCAAGAAGATAAAATCTCTACCTGCAAACGACGGAATTCGTGAGCGGCAGGATCGTGGACTATCGACACTTCGCTTTATCGTTCAGCAGTGCTGTTTTTGGCGTTTGTCGGGACTGCATGATCATTATGCCACTATGCAATCATTTGGTTCAGGAGGGCCATAACGGCACACGGGATCTCATCGGCTCCACGTGACTACAGCTAGAGATGACAAATTCTTCAGCCGTGCGCGATAGTACAGACACTTAACGTACCTTGAGCCATAAAGTGATCTTGGTTACAGTAAAACAAGCATTCACAAGGTCAATGTGACGACGTTTGGAGAATCACAGACTGTCACGACGGCGACCATTCTCGTGGCTTTCCTTGACGAGGCACCAAAGAGGTCGCGTCTGTAGTGGTGCGCCCAATGACACCAATGGGCATTGTAGTAACACCATGTGATCTTTCCAGATGAGTCTCAATTACCTGTAGCTTAGGGTAGATATATGTGTGTGTGGAACCTCGAAGGAGAGCGAACGGTTTCATCTCGCATAACTCAACGTCATACAAGATTGGAACCTGACGAGACAGTAAGGGCTGCTATTGAAAACACATCACGATCACCTCTGCCACGCATAACATAATCTGGAAGGCAGGAGTCCAGTTCCTGACGTGTCAAGGCTAGTGACTGCCCCGTCTTGAAAGTTTCCTTCGCGCTATCCTTCGACAAGATAAATATTAGACCGAATATCGCCCGCGAAGTCCGACCTACGTCCGTATAGAGGCTGTTCGGCTGTCGACTGTTTCCTGGCCGGAATATTCTCCGTATTTCTCATCCACTGAAAACATCAGGTCATCGGTTACCGCCACCACTCTGGCACGGAGGCTGAATAATATGTAGGGACGTACCCGTGTACGTCATCCAAGCACAATTTGACATGATGCCCAGACAGATAAGATCGGTTGCTGCTGCGAGATGTGCCTTCTCTGTGTTTAACTTATGCAATATGTGTACCGCCAAATCAGCCATAAATTTCATTAAGTATTCTTCTTATCACACTATCATCATCATTTATTGTGTAACGAAGCACGATACGTATCAAAATTATTCAAGCAACGCTTGATTTTCACCATACCACTTACTTATATACTCATATTCACAAAAAAAGCAGAACACCTTGAATGACTAGAGATACGACGTTCATATACATAGGACATATATATTAGTATGTCCTGCAGAAATGATTAGCATTTCAGTCACTCAGTTTAGTATGTGTCCTGTTCCGTGCTCAGCACAGGGTCCGCCATGGGCCCTGACAACTTGTTCAGTACGTTATGGCATCGACGCGTATGTGGCGCAAATGGTGTACTGTAGTATAGCCATCCATGCTGCAGTCACCTGGATCCAAAGGTTATCTGTGGTGGTTGGTACTGGGTCACAGCGCTGCACCCGTCGTTTCACCATATACCACATTTTCGATTGGCGACAAGTCTGGTGATCTGGCGGGTCATTTCAAAAGGCTGACATCCTGTGACACCAAAAAGGCACGTCTTCGTGTAGCAACAAGTGGTCGTGCATTGGCTTGCTGAAAGATGGTGTCTGGAATGTTCCGCAGGAAGGGTATGATTAAGGGTTGCAGGATGTCATTCACATAAGTCACACTGGTCACAGTGCTCTGGACATGCACCAACTGTGATATGTGGTTGTACTCAGTACCACCCCACACCATAAGGCTTTGAGTTGGCGCTGTATGTCTTGCGTGAATGCAGTCACTGTCATGCCGCACCCTCTGTCTCTGGCAAACCAAAATGTGGCCATCGTTTTCAAAAAAACAGAACCTGGATTCGTCAGAAAACACTATCTGATGCAGTTCCTGTCCCCAGTGACGTCGTTCAGTGCGTCATTACTGTCTTGCATGTTTCTTCACATTCGTCAATCATAGGCGGAAAAGTGGAAAACGTGCACGTAACACAAGCCGTAATAATGCTATGGACTGTCACCCCTGACAACTTTCGATGAGCCTATCCCACTGTTGCACAAGAGCCGAGGGCACGCAGACCTGTCCTGCAATAACACTCGGATGAGGTGTCGATCTTCTCGGGCGGTGGTCTGGGTGGTGCCACCCGAGCCATCTCGTCGTGGCCTACGGGCTCCTTCTACCATTCTGCACGCACCCGTTGCACTGCCAAAACTCTTCGTCCCACACGATAAGCCGTTACCCGGACGGATGCTTCACATTCTCCCGTGCCAGTACTGCACCCTCTTTCAAAGTCACTGATTTGGCGGGACGGTTCGCGCATACGTCTGCGAGGCATCATGCGCACCTGCTCAAATCATACTGGATCCATTGCTTTCGGCTTATAGTGACAACGGGAGCCGTAGGCACACTTTACCGGTAGGAACTGCTGCGCCGCGATATCGATGTTCAGCTTGAAACCGCGGGCCAACATGGTTCAAATGCTAATCATTACTTCACAACATGTCCTCTCAAAATGAACATCATATCTCTAGTTGTTCGAGGTTTTCTGTTTTTTATCTGAACCTGAGTGTACGTTGTTAATGAGATACAAAACAACACTGGTTAACACTGACAGGAATAGCAAGTGAGATAGGGAAATACGATGGAGACGGATATCGTATATTTTCTCAGGCTTTTGGAGCAAAAATCACAGATCACTATCAATATACATGTCTTTCTTTAGTTCAGCTATTGTACAGCAGAGTCTATCTATATAGGTGGCTCAAACCATTTGTTACATCAGGTACGCGCAGTTAAGAGTTTCCATCACTCAGAGACATATCACATGTGTCTCGGAATTGAAAAGGCTACGCGTGACACCTGCTGTATCAAGGCATAGCAGTTAAATAGCGCTGGCGTTGCGTATTGCGTATGTCTTGAAAATCAAAATAACACTGAGTGTCAGTATCCCAATCTCAACACTGAGGTGTAGCTCAAAATGCAATTTTTAACCTGCGTTACTCTTCATCACGAGATTGAATACATCTGATTGGAAGCCTGTTACACCAATTAAAAGAGAAAAATTTAGGGGACGCTTTCCAGTAACTCACCTTATGCGAAAAAGAAAAGGGTATCTCACTTGCTGACAGAAGCCTTCTTATTCAAGCGAATAAAGATCGTTTCTTCCAAACAGAGAGCACATGAAGTTAGTAATACACGTAGATAGTAGTGTGTTGAAGGCATCACCTGCCCTGCATCTCGTAACTGACCAACTCTGAAAATTTGATATTCGCTGGATGGCTCCTGATACGACACGTCAGCACCCATCTGCTTGTCTGTACATTAAAATAAAATCTGCTAATTCTGTAAGCATAACAACGCCAGACTTCAGCCTGGTAGTCCTTTACACCAGGACTACGTCAGAAAAATAAGAGGCCAACGACACAGGGCTCGAAAAGCAGTTGACAATATCGCACCAACGCTTATAAATAAAAGTATGCTCATACTAGTTATTAAACGACGTTCGTGACTACATTGAGGCTTTTTAGGTAGCGAAAATGCAGCATGTCTCCCGCAAGGAGATTCGTCGATAGGTACAGAAGAACTTTAGGCGAGCTCCGGGAAGTGTATTTATTTATTTATCTTCCCAAGATTATGGTGTTTCTTGGTTGTAAGCAGGCATCTTACATGTTTTACATTGCATACGTTGTTGAATCACTTTTAAAAAGCCTGAATAACCAAATTTTGCAGCGCTGATCTCTGTGAGACGAGCTGGAGGACAGTGAGTGAGGTTCTGGATGTTACCGAAAAGGATGTGGAGCCATACGCTACGTTTCTCGCTTGAGGATCCAAGGCGTTAGTAATTTGATCGTGGTAGCCCCACATATTCTCTATTAGGTTTAAATCCGGGGAGTTTGATGGCCAGGGGAGTGTAAACAACTGATCCGGGTGCTCTTTGAAGCACGCAGGTACACTGTGAACTGTGTGACACGTTGCATGGTCCTGCTGGTAACTGACATCGTGCAGAGGTAAAACTAATTGGATGTGGGGGTAGACGCTAGATACATACTTGTGTCGATCCAGTGTGCCTTTCAGAATGACGAAATCACCTAGGTAATGCCATGAAAATATTTCCGAGCCAATGACGCTCATTACTCCCGTCTGGACGCTTCCGACGATAGTTGAAAGGCTATTGCTTTCAGTCCGACGGAGCAAAAAACGTGACTCATCTGATAAGGTCCCTGTCGCTACTCAGTGGAGGACCGGATGTGGTACTGGAGTGCACCTTCCTGTCTTCGTTGTCGCTGAGCAACAGTCAGTATGGGTGCATCAACCAGACGCCTGCAGCGGGTGCCCATAAGCAACAGTCAGTATGGGTGCACGAACCAGACGCCTGCAGCGGATGCCCATAAGCAACAGTCAGTATGGGTACATGAACCAGACGCCTGCAGCAGGTGCCCATAAGCAACAGTCAGTATGGGTGCATGAACCAGACGCCTACAGCGGATGCCCATAAGCAACAGTCAGTATGGGTGCATGAACCAGACGCCTGCAGCGGATGCCCATAAGTAACAGTTTTCGCTGAACGGTTGTTGAGGAGACTGTTGGTAGACCCTTGGTTCGTCTGGGCGGTCAATACTCCAACAGATGCACGTCTATTCACCCTGTCATCCAGGGCCCCTGCTGCACAGCAGCCGCCTCAGCACCGGTTTGGGTAGCACCATCAGGATATGCGAGATATGCTTTAACCACAGTGGCACATCAACAGCTTAAAAACTTGGCGGTCTCGAAAACACTTGGTCCTAAAGCTAATGATCATACCCTTTTGGACGTATGACAAATCGCTTTGTATCCGCAATACGACGTCGACTGCATTGTTTTGCGCATCCCCCGACACGCTTTATATACCGTCCACCGCTTGTCTTGGTACCTGAGTGGTTACTACGCGTTCATGTCGAACACGGAGATGGTTACATTAAAGTGAGTGCTTGGAATATATTGAGTTAACCATGATACAAGTTCCATCTAATGTAGAATCCTAAATATAAAAGATACTGTAGTCAGAAAGAAAGGTTTACATTCGACCATGAGAAGTGCAGCAATAAAGACTAATTGCAGACTAGTAGATTCAGACTATGAGAACTAGGAGGAATGGATATAACAAAAGGGAAAAGAGGGAGAGAAGGAAGAACGTGATAAAACACGATTTATGCAGACAGACGAAAAGAAAGTTGCATAACTAACTGAGAAGTAAAGGTGGAGGCATTTACTTTCCTGTTTGACAGAGGGAAATATGGCCATACACGGTAATTTGTGTAAAGCGTTATGAGGGCGGTAGAAGGACGTGTTTCAGCTCCTTCTTTAAAGAATCAGAATATTAATTATGCGCGGATCATAGGTTAGCTTGTGAGAACTTGTGTTTCGATTATGAGTATACGACAGGTACATAATCTCTGCTGCGAGATACAGGCATGGTTGCAAACTGAGAACCTGACGAACTAGAGACAGCGTATTTAGTGATGTAACTTTCCTGCTCGCGAGAAATACTAATAGGCCGTACGAAGCACTGACACGGTCAAATACGCGAATGTTCCACATATAACGGGAATTAGCGTTCGTGTTTAGTTCAAATCGTCTAGAGTTTTCACTACACGTACCGTGTTGGATTGCATCGCAAGATAACGTTTTCCACCTTGTGTGATGCGATCCTTGTTGTTCGTATTCAGGGGTATAAGTGCCGATACTTTTCTTGGTGATCGAGGACATTGTATTGAACAACATTACATCAGTATTTACTTCATTTGCAGACTAATTATTCTGGTTATTAGGAGTAGTATGTTTTTAATTTGGTCAGTATCTCCAAGTTCACGTGGCAATAGCAAGCCATTAATGCTTATTTTCTCCTAGGAAGCAAGTCAGTTATTGGAGGGTGCGCACGTGGAAGCAGAACAGCTAGCCAGACGCCAGACGCAGTCCACTTACTGCACGATTTGGTGGTTACAACCGTGCATAAACATCAGGTAGTAAATTATGTGGCGTTTTTCTGGAAGACTGTCAGACGCAGGTAAAAAGCAACTAACACACTGAAGTGGGTACATATTAAGGTACCAATGACCACAATATCTGCACTTAAACCCTTAACACCCTCTATATTAACGACGTCTCAGACTATATAAATAGCAACTTTTGGCAGATCACGTACTGTAATGGCACTTGCTAAATGTTTCCAAAGAGATGTACATAAAAAAGGAAGCAATACCCTGCAGAAAAGCTGTTGTTAGATGAGAGAGATGTGACTGTCAATTTTTTTTCAAGTCAGCAGAAAGAGAGGATGAAGAGAGCAAGCGAACATTTTCATCGCCCTTGCTGTTGTAACAGTGAAACACAGTGGTTGTTTATCTATGTGACAAAAATTCATCTGACCACATTGACATTCACGTTTCTTTCATTAGGCGACGAAGGGAACAATTAGCAACAGCAGCTGTATTCGAGAAGACTATCGCAGCAGGAACAAGAGGTCAAGTTTCCCACTGAGAAGAAAATACAACAAAAACATTTATTACTAAATTTCTTAGAAAGTTTGTTTCATATTTGTTTGGTAGCGCCCGTTCGGCAGCCGGCATTAAAAGCAATTCAGTAACTTGCATTTATGACTTCGCAGTTAAAAGTCATAAAACATTTCCAATTCAAAAACTCCATTCCTTATCGAGCCATCAAGTAGCAAAACTATAGAAGAGAATACAATAGTTATTCGAAAAGAAAAACAAAAGAAATTATGCGCAAACGTTCAATCACATCTTTATACGATTTCAAAGTGGTCGATCCAGCGGCCGGTAACTTGCTTTAAATGTTCAGAAAAGTAAGAAAAAATGAGTTTCCTACGATACAACACCAATAAGTCTCTGCTGGAATCACTTAACTCACGCAAAGACTTGTACTACTTAATGCGGTTATAAGATGGAGTGATCCAATAAAATGAGTCTTAGGTTAAGGTGGTGGCAAACTTCATTTCACTGGTATGATACTGAGAAAATGCTATTTTTCTACAAAGGAGACTGCTTACAGAACATTCTAGAATATTGGTCGAATGCGTGGGACTAATACCAAATAGGATATCAATACGGGACTTTGAATGCACATATACAAATAAGACAGCAAGAAGGTCAGCTGCTTGTTTCAACAATGAGTAACGGAGAGCTGAAAAACCCGAACTGTAGACGTCAAAGTTTACTTATACAATTTCAAGAATATATTACGACTCCCTATTTACTTATACAATTTCAAGAATATATTACGACTCCCTATGAATCGCGAAGTCAGGACAAGATTCGGCTAATTACGGCGTACTCAGAGGCATTTAATCCATCACTCTGTCTGATCTCTATAGGAAAACAGAACAGGAAGAAACACTAGTAAATGGCACAATGGAAAGTATCCTCTACCATGAAGTTCACAGTGGTTTGCCGAGAAAGAAGTAGATGTTTACATAGTCGTTCTTCTTGACTACGCACATTATGGTGTCCCCCAACATGTTCATCAGGTTTTTCTACTACAGTGTTAGCAAGTACACGTACAGTACACTGAGGTGAAAAAAGTCATGGGATAACGATATGCACATGTGCAGATGGCGGTACTATTGTGTACACAAAGTCTAAAAGGGCAGTACATTGGCGGAGCTGTCACTTAGGTGATTCACGTGAAAAGGTGTCCATCGTGATTATGGCCGCACGACGCGAATTAACAGACTCGGAATACGGGGTAGTTGAAGTTTAGACGCGTGGGACATTCCATTTAGAATTAGTTATAGAATTCAGTATTCCTAGATCCACAGGGATGCCGGGAATACTAAATTTCAGGGATTACCTCTCACCACGGGCAATGCACTGGCCAACGGCCTTCACATAACGTCCGAGAGCAGCAGTATTTGCGTAGAGTTTTCAGTGCTAAAAGACAAGCAACATTGCGTGAAATAACGGCGGAAATGAATGTGGGACGTACGACGAACGTATGCGTTATGACAATGCGGCGAAATTGGGCGTTAATGTGCTATGACAGCAGATGAGCGACGCGAGTGCCTTTGCTAGCAGCACGACATCGCCGGCAGACCTCTCTTGGGCTCTAGACCATATCGATTGGACCCTAGACGAGTGGAAAACCGTGACCTGGTCGGATGAGGCTCGATTTCAGCTTGTCAGAGCTGATGGTAGGTTTCGATTGTGCCACAGATCCCATTAAGCCATGGACCTAATGTGTCAGCTGTGTATACATGGAATGAACTGGGTACTCTGCCCCAACTGAACCGATTACTGACTGGAAATGGAGTTCGGCTACTGGATGATCATCTGCAGCGAATTATCTATGGAATTTTTATAGATGACAGTGTGCCATGCCTCTGGGCCACAGCTGTTCGCGACCGTTGTGAAGAAAACTCTGAACAATTCGAGCGAATGATTTGTTCATCCAGATTGCCCGACATGAATGCCATCGAACGTTTATGGGACATAATCGTAAGGCCAATTCGTGCAGGAAATCCTGTACCGGCAACGCTTTCGTATTTGTGGATGCCTATAGAGGCAACGACTTGTTGAGTCCATGCCACGTCAAGTTTCAACACTACGCAGGGCAAAAGTAGGTCCAACACTATATCAGGAGGTATCCCATGACTTTTCTCACCTCACTGTAAAGGTGTTTATTACATCGCACAAACACTAAATCTTAGTGAACTGTATCTTACGGAAAGAATTATCCCACATCACATTTAAGTTCGTAAATTCCGACTAAAGGTTCCTGAAGCACGATTCGTTATTTGAAACTCGTACATTTGTTCTTCGCGATCACTTCTGTATGTTTCTACCACCATCGCGGAAACAGCCTGCAAATTTGGCGTGACAGGTACGTTCCTGCTTGTGCTTGTTCACTACCCAGGTGTTTTCCAAATAATACAGGACTTCCTTATACTAGAAGCACGGGCACACGCCGTCAAATGACCATCTCCATATGGAACGAAGCTAGCACAGTGCGGCAAGCCTCTGTGGTTCGCCGACGAGCATTTACATGCGTCTCGCTGGCCAACAAAGAAAGACCGGCTCCCTGCTTTACCAGAGAAGTCAGGTACAGCCGTGTTTTACTCAGCTTGCCTTTAGGGGTCGTGGTCGCTCGTCTTGGACGATCCCCTGCTGCTCAATCTGTCAGGCTGCGGCTAATGCCGCCAGCTCTAAACCGCGTCCTTAGCTTTTTGTTTCCGTTACTCGGTGGTCTCTCGCACGTAAGACTTCCACTGGGACATTCGTCGGCATGTGCTACCACACAAAACTGTCTTCCAGGTTCTACTCTCGCGGTGTTCTCACTCGTCAACCGATAAATATTACGTACATAACGAATTTGCAAAGGTTAGCAGTAATAACATACGAAGCATAAATGAATCGTATATTTTTAAAGGGGCTAAAGTCAACAGACGCACACTTGTGGGAAACGGAGGAAAACTGTTTAAATTGTAATTTGAATTTTGACCTTCTATGGGCATCTTGACTGGCAGTGTCTACTTGTAAGCTGTAAATGTGATTGCCACATATGAGATTGAATTTCTAACGCTATATTTTGGTAATATATTTGAGCCGTGCCGGCTTGAGTCAAATCTTTGACTCGTTTATTTGTCCACTTTACTGGCATCACGATGGGTGGTGCGACTGTCATTGCCGTGGCGACGTGAAAAACAAGCCCTGCGCGCCGGGAGAGTCAGTGTGTGACTTGGAGGTGTTGGGAGTCGCCTCCGACTCTACTGCATTGGCGTAATCGTGGATATGGCCGTCCGTTCATTGACGGAAATTTTTAGTGTTTGGACTGTACAGCACTTCTTGTGCATCGGTCGGTAGTATCTACGTGTTCGCTTACCCGGTTCTTTCCCCAGGTGGTTGTAGCGGGATGGCTGCTGAAGCGACACCGCAGTGTACGTCGTGCCGGCCGCCTTTTAACGCCTGCCTGTATATTAAAACGTAATGTTTTCAGGCAATTGCGAGCCTTACACTCAGTCAGTTATACTTCTTTCACTCTGGCCGCTAGTGAGCCTTATATTATAACTTGCCTACGTCAACGTGCATACAAAATTCTTCCTTAGTCTTAAGGTTATTTTTAAAGTCCTGATTTTTCGTAATTAATGTTTTAACATAACGTGACCTCCTGTCATCTAAATATTGTTTTATTTTTGAATAAAATTTGTCTATTGTTCCACTTGTCCAGATTTAGATTGTTTCTTAAGGCTATTCGTATCTACCTATCTTAATGCGAGGATGTTCTACTGATATATATTTACAGAAATCTTTTATTTTATTAGCTACCATTATTTAAGTAACTGCAAAGTTACAACCTTAAGAGCTCAGGTAGTTTGCTTATTTTAATATAAAAATTTTATTCCATTATGGTGCATTGATTTCAATTATTTCTTAATGTTAAGTGCTGAATTCCAGACCATATTTAAATTGGCACGTGTTGTCCATTCCCATTTTTGGAGTATTGTGTTTATTAAAAATAAATGTGAATTTGTAAATGACAAATGATAATCTTGGGCCTGTCCTTCAAAGTCTTGTTTCTCCATCCTGTCCTATGTTCAGGGACATCAGTAATGAATCATTTAAGGTTGGAAAATTATGCTTTTTTATAGAAATACGTGTAAAGGATACTGAAATTACACCCTAATTTTTTCCCCTTTAACATTATTTTGATTGACAACAGTATAACACTGATGTTTCATTCCACAACTACACTACTGGCCATTAAAATTGCTAAACCACGAAGATGATGTGCTATATCCGCGAAATTTAACCGACAGGAAGAAGATGCTGTGATATGCAAATGTTTAGCTTCTCGGAGCATTCACACAAGGTTGGCACCGGTGGCGACACCTACAACGTGCTGACATGAGGAAAGTTTCCGACAGATTTCTCATTCACAAACAGCAGTAACCGGCGTTGCCTGGTGAAACGTTGTTGTGATGCCTCGTGTAAGGGGTAGAAATGCGTACCATCACGTTTCCGACTTTGATAGTCGGATTGTAGCCCATCGCGATTGCGGTTTATCGTATCGCGACATTGCTGCTCGTGTTGAGTTCCAATGACTGTTAGCAGAATATGGAATCGGTGGGTTCAGGAAGGTAATACGGAACGCCGTGCTGGATCCCAACGGCCTCGTATCACTAGCAGTCAAGATGAGAGGCATCTTATCCGCATGCCTGTAACGGATCGTGCAGCCACGTCTCGATCCCTGAGTCAACAGATGGGTACGTTTGCAAGACAACGACAGGTCGACGACGTTTGCAGCAGAATGGACTATCAGCTCGGAGACCATGGCTGCGGTTACCCTTGACGCTGCATCACAGACAGGAGCTCTTGCGATGGTGTACTCAACGACGAACCTGGGTGCACGAATGGCAAAACGTCATTTTTTCGGATGAATCCAGGTTCTGTTTACAGCATCAGGATGGTCGCACCCGTGTTTGGCGACATCGCGGTGAACGCACATTGAAACCGTGTATTCGTCATCGCCATACTGGCGTATCACCCAGCGTGATGGTATGGGGTGCCATTGGTTACACGTCTTGGTCACCGCTTGTTCGCATTGATGGCACTTTGAACAGTGGACGTTACATTTCAGATGTGTTGCGACTCTTTCATTCAATCCCTGCGAAACCCTACATTTCAGCAGGATAATGCACGACCGCATGTTGCAGGTCCTGTGTGGGCCTTTCTGGATACAGAAAATGTTCGACTGCTGCCCTGGCCAGCACATTCTCCAGATCTCTCACCAGTTGAAAATGTCTGGTGAATGGTGGCCGAGCAACTGGCTCGTCATGGTACGCCAGTCACTACTCTTGATGAACTGTGGTATCGTGTGGAAGCTGCGTGGGCAGCTGTACATATACACGCCATCCAAGCTCTGTTTGACAATGCCAAGGCGTATCAAGGCCGTTATTACGGCCAGAGGTGGTTGTTCTTGGTACTGATTTATCAGGATCTATGCACCCAAATTGCATGTCAGTTTATCATCTGCATTTCTTCTTGGTGGACTAATTTTAATGGGCAGTAGTGTATAATGAGTGTCTGATAATATATTCAGTCGCCCTCTTGGATGTCATTTTTTGCAGGCCTCTTCCCCCCCTGCGGGTCCAGGGGTTAGAATAGGTCCAAGGTATTCCTGCCTGTCGTAAGAGGCGACTAAAAGGAGTCTCACACGTTTCGGCCTTTATGTGATGGTCCCCTGTAGGGTTCTCCATTTTTCAAAATTTTCCCGAAGACTGAGCCAATTGGGGAAGGACGTCTTACATGGTGCATCGTGTCCATCATGTGCTGAGACCTGTCGCACTCTTCGTCGATGTGGATCTGCACAACTGCTCATTCTCCAACTGTTGAGCGAGGTCACTCTCCTGGGTACGTATTTGTCCATCAACTGTGCAGTATCGTTCTCTACGCTGACGTTGATAATGGACTTGTTTCCTTGGTTGCACTTGATATCCAGCATGGTAGCTAGTCCATTGTGGTGGGGCAGCCGTGTACCTTATTCGTTGTAGCCCCCTGACCACACAGGGATCGCTCTGATGATGCCTGCGCCGTTAACTCCTCACGCATGCCGAGGAGTAGATGCCCATCACCCTGGGGCATCAGGACTCTCAGCAATGGCCACCCTGCTAGGTGACTATTGCTACAGCTGGATTGCGCCCATGGGGAGGGCCCCTCATCAGAGTCGGTGGCATCAGGGCGGATGACATGTGATGAATCGTAGTACATCATCTCTTGCTGGTGGTCAAACACCAGCAGTCTCTAAGCGTTCACAGTCTCAATTCAACGCACAGAAGGACAACCACAAATCGTTCCCCTCCCTGGCCACTCCATGGAGGAACGTCAGGCTAAGGATGGCAGCGGCTCTTATTCGCCTCGGTCGCTGGTATGTTCGAGAGCTGATGAGGAATCTTTGATGACAATGAAGCCTCAGTTTTTTGTTGAGCATTCAGAAGACAAATTTGGGGAGGTGGAGGGTTTGTCCAAAATGATCTGGGTCAGTCTTGATAAAAACAGCATTCTCTGTCCAGTCACGGGCGTTACTCGCTTGTGATAAGCTGGGGGATATTTCTGTAACCATCACGCCCCATAAGAGCTTAAACATGGTCCAGGGTATCATATTTCACAATGACCTTCTTTTGCAATCTGACGATGAGCTGCCCGCCAATTTAATGCGGCGAGGCGTATATTTCGTTTGGCGTGTCCACCAGGGTCTGAGGGACAATCAGGTTGCCACCGGTGCCTTCATCTTGGCCTTAGAGAGTGATACATTACCCGAGAAGGTCAAGGTGATGGTCTACCACTGTGATGTAAAGCACTATAGCCCCCCCCCCCCCCCCCCCAATGCGGTGCCTTAAATGCTGTATGTTCGGCTACATGTCTTCCCCCTGTACTTCCAGCGTCACATGTCGAGATTGTGGAAGTCCATCAAATCCCATTACTCCATTTGCCCCGCCTCCCATCAGTGTTAACTGCAGAGAGTATAATTCACCTTGCTCGCCTGACTGCAGCATTCTCCAGAAAGAAAGGAAAATCATGGGGTACAAGACCCTGGACTCACTGACCAACACTGAGGCTAAGAGGAAGTCTGAACGCTTACATCCTGTACATATATGACATCGGCTTATGCTGCCGCCACAACAGTTCTAGCCCCAGTAGCTCCACCAATGGTAGTCACCTCTCAGAGCTACACCTGCCTCCTTGATGGTGGGGGCATTTCCCCTCTTTTGCTAATGCACCACCTACTTTGGGAGCAACACCCCCCCCCCCCCCCACCACCACCAACCATTGGGGATATCAATCACCACTTCTGCACCAGAGAAGCGTAAGTCTTCTTAAGCTCCTCTCGATAGGAAGGAGTTCCTTGGGTCACTCCCTTCCCAGGTTGCTGCTAGAGGGAAAGATGACACCTGACAGTGGCTGAAGAGCCGAAAAGCAGCTGGTTGTAGGGCTTCACACTCATCCTCAGTCCCAGAGCCTGAATCAGTGAAGTCCTCCCAGCCAGAGAAACCCAAGGAACAGGAAGAGAAATCCAAAAAGAAGATTCCCAAGACCAAGGGATGTGCAGTGGCGCCCGCACCACTGCTCTACAAGCTCAGCATCTGCAGATCAGGTGGAGATTCAGGCAACTGCTGAGGACCTAGATCTCGCCGGACCATCAGGCACAATGGATATAGGCTGCTCAGGCAATAAATTGGTGGCAGCAGGTGATTCTGAGGGGTAAACTGCCTCATTGAATATCCTACGCCTTCCCAGTCTCACGATGACGTCAGCCTCCAGTGGAATTGCGGCGATTTTTTCCACCACCTGGCTGAGCTACGGCAACTGTTAAGCTTTACACCTGCTTTCTGCATTGCCCTCCAGGAAATCTGGTTCCCAACAATGCGAACGCCTGCTCTTCGTGACTATAAGGGATATTACAGGAACTGTAGCGATTACAATCGAGTGTCAGGTGGAGTTTGCGTTTATGTCCTAAACGCGGTCTGTAGTGAAACTTTGCCCCATCGAACCCCTCTGGAAGCTGTGGCTGTCAGAATAAGAATGACGCAGGAAATAACTGTCTGCAATGTGTACCTTCCTCCAGATGGTGCAGTAGCCCTGAATATATTAGCTGCACTGATTGATCACATCCCTAAACCTTTCCAACTTTCGGGAGATTTTAACGCCTATAACCCCTTGTGGGGTGGCACTGTGCTTACTGGCCAAGGCAGAGATGTCGAAATTTAACTGTCTCAGTTCGACGTCTGCCTCTTAATTTCTAGGGCCACCAATCATTTCAGTGTGGCTCATGGTACTTACTCGGTCATTAATTTATCAGTTTGCAGACCGGGACTTCTCCCATAAATCCACTGGAGAGTACATGACGACCTGTGTGGTAATGACCACTTCCCCATCTTCCTGTCACTGCCGCAGCATCAGGCCGACAGACGCCTGCCCAGATGGGCTTTAAACAAGGCGGACTGGGAAACTTTCACCTCTGCTGTCACCGTTCAATCTCCCCCACACGGTAACATCGGTGTGGTAGTTGGCAGCTGACAACAACAATCCTTTCTGCGGCAGAAAACGCGATCTCTCGCTCTTTTGCGTGCCCCAGCGAAAGGCAGTCCCTGGGTGGTCGCCGAAAGTCGCTGAAGCAATTGAGGAGCGTCGGCGAGCTCTACAGCAGCATAAGCGGCACCCTTCCCTGGAGCACCTCATAGTCTTTAAACGGCTCCATGCCAGCGTTCGCCAACGTAACAAGCAGGAGTGTTGCGAGAGATACGTCTCGACCACTGGGTGCCATACGTCACCTTCCCAAGTGTGGGAAAAGATCAAACGAGTTTTTGGGTACCAGACAACAACAGATGTTCCCAGTGTTAACATAAATGGTGTGTTATATACCGACGCAATCATGATTACCGAGCACTTTGCTGAGCACTACCCTCGAGCCTCTGCATTGGAGAATTACCCCCAGCCTTTCGCACTCTCAAACGGCGGCTGGAAGGGAAAGTCCTCTCGTTCACTACAAGCAACAGTGAATCCTACAACCCTCCATTTACAGAGTGGGAGCTCCTCAGTGCCCTTGCACATTGCTCCGACAATGCTCCTGGGTCAGATCGATTCCACAGCCAGATGATTAAACATCTCTCATCTAACGACAATCGACATCTCCTCGTCATCTTCAACCGCATCTGGTGTGATGGTGTCTTTCCACCGCAATGGAGGGAGAGCACCATCATTCCGGCGCTTGGACCTGGTAAAAATCCGCTTGATGTGGATAATTATCGGCCCATCAGTCTCACCAACGTTCTTTGTAAGCTGCTGGAATGTATGATGTGGCGGAGGTTGGGTTGTGTCCTGGAGTCACGTGGCCTACTGGCTTCATGTCAGGGTGGATTCCGCCAGGTTCGCTCTCCCACTGATAATCTTGTGTCCCTGGAATCTGCCATATGAACAGCCTTTTCCAGACGCCAACACATGGTTGCCGTCCTTTTTGATTTACGGAGAGTGTATGACTCGACCTGGCGACATAATATCCTTGACACATTATACGAGTGAGGTTTCCGAGGCTCGCTCCTGATTTTTATCCAAAATTTCCTGTATATTCGTACTTTCCGTGTCCAAGTTGGTGCCTCCCATAGCTCCCCCCGATATCCAGGAGAATAGGATCATGCAGGGCTCTGTATTGAGTGGCCATTAATGATCTAGCAGCAACTGTAGGGCCGTCTGTCTCACCTTCTCTGTATGCAGACGACTTCTGCATGTAGTACTGGCCAACCAGTACCGTTGTTGCTGAGCAGCGCCTACAGGGAGCCATCCCAAGGCGTAGTCATGGGCTCTAGCCCACGGTTTCCAATTTTCGGCTGCAAAGTCGTGGGTTGTACACTTCTGTCGGCGTCGTACCGTTCATCTGGAACCAAAACTTTACCTTAATGGCGATCCACTCACTGTAGTGGAGACATATTGATTCTTAGGACTGGTTTTCGACGCCCAATTGACTTGGCTTCCTCACGTTCGCCGGCTTAAGCGGAAGTGATGGCAGCACCTCAATGCCCTCCGCTACCTGAGCAACACCAATATTGAGAGTGGTAGTGATGTTCAGTACCAATGGGGCACTGTTAAGTGGGCCGGCCCCCAAGGGTCGGTGCTGGGGCCACTGCTGTTTCTTATTTATATAAATGCCTTCTAGTACTACAGGTGATTCAAAAATATTTCTGTTTGCTGATGACAC
Source organism: Schistocerca cancellata (assembly GCF_023864275.1). NCBI lineage: Eukaryota > Metazoa > Arthropoda > Insecta > Orthoptera > Acrididae > Schistocerca > Schistocerca cancellata. The sequence goes on along the minus strand of NC_064628.1, from coordinate 533,844,532 downwards.
CAGCTTGGTAGTGAAGGATCTTGTGTGTAATACTGAAAGAGTATCAAATAATGTAGTTCATGAAATAAGTTCGTGGCTTGTGGAAAATAATTTGATGCTAAATCACAGTAAGACTCAATTTTTTACAATTTATAACTCACAATTCAACACGAACCGATATTTTGATCAGACAGAATGGGCATATTATAAGCGAGACGGAACAGTTCAAGTTCCAAGGCGTTCGTATAGATAGTAAGCTGTTGTGGAAAGCCCATGTCCAGGATCTTGTTCAGAAACTAAATGCTGCTTTATTTACCATTAGAACAGTATTTGAAATAAGTGGCAGTTCAACACGAAAGCAGTCTACTTCGCATATTTTCATACGCTTATGTCATATGGTATTATTTTTTGGGATAATTCTTCTGATTCAAAAAGGGTATTTTTGGCTCAAAAACGGGCTGTTCGAGCTATATGTGGTGTAAGTTCGAGACCCTCTTGTCGACCCCTATTCAATAGTCTTGGAATTCTGACATTGTCCTCAAAGTATATATTTTCTTTAATGTAGTTGTTAGCAATATTAGCCTATTCCCAAGAGTTAGCAGCTTTCACTCAGTTAATACTAGGCAGAAATCCAATCTGCATGTGGAATGCACTTCCTTGACTCTTGTGCAGAAAGGAGTGCAGTATTCTGCTGCAGCCATTTTCAATAAGCTACCACAAGAATTCAAAAATCTTAGCAGTAGCCCAAACTCTTTTAAGTCTAAACTGAAGAGTTTTCTCATGGCTCACTGCTTCTATTCTGTCTAGGAGCTCCTGGAAGAGCTAAAAAATTAAGCAAATTCCAGTGTTACATTGTTGATTTTCTTTATTTAAACTTACGACTTGTCACCTGAATATGTTTTTTTTTTTACATTTCATTTTATCCGTTTCTAATATCGTGCTAAAATTTCATGTATTGTCTCATTCCATGACCATGGAGACTTCTCCTTAATTTGGTCCCACGGAACAATAAATAAATAAATAAAAAACCAACTGGGGTGCAGATCGCTCTACGCTGCTGCAGCTCCACAGAGCCCTTGTTCCATCCCGCCTTGACTATGGGAGTCTGGTTTATGGTTCAGCTATGCCCTCAGCGTTATGTCTACTCGACCCAGCGCACACAATGGCTTTCGCCTAGCGACAGGAGCTTTTCAGACGAGTCTGGTGAACAGCGTCCTGGAGGGAGCTGGAGTCCCTCCACTGCAGGTTAAGCGTGTACAACTGTTGGACAGTTACGTTGCACACGTTCGTAGTTCTCCTGAGCATCGGCATTACCATCTCCATTTCACACCCACGGCGGTTAATATCCCGCATCAGCGGCCCAGGTCAGGGCCTCCAATTGCAGTTCGTGTCCAATCCCTTCTTTCCGAACTTGATTCCTTGCCTTTACCACCTATACTTGAGGTCCATTCACGTACACCTCCATGGTGTACACCTAGACCGCGGCTTCGCCTGGGCCTTCCACGTGGCTCTAAGGACTCAGTTAACCCCGCGGCTCTCCGTTGCCACTTCCTCTCGATTCTTGACGTGTACCGAGGCCATGGAGTGGTTTACACCGACGGATCGATGGCTCATGGTCACGTCGGCTTCGCTTATGTCCATGGAGGACATATCGAACAGCATTCCTTGCCCTATGGCTACAGTGTTTTCACTGCCGAGCTGGTGGCTTTATCTCGTGCTCTTCATCAGATCCGTTCATGCCCTGGGGAGTCGTTTCTTCTGTGTACTGGCTCCTTGAGCAGCCTGCAAGCTATCGACCAGTGCTACCCTCGTCATCCTTTGGTAGCAGCCATCCAGGAGTTCTTCTATGTCCTGGAATGGTCCAGTCGTTCAGTGGTGTTTGTCTGGACCCCAGGTCACGTCTGAATCCCAGGCTACGAACTTGCCGACAGGCTGGCCACAACAGGCTACTTGGAAACCGCTTATGGTGATCGGCTTCTCTGCAACTGACCTGCGCTCAGTACTAGGCTGCAAGGTTTTGCGGCTTTGGGAGACGGAATGGCATACCCTCAGTACTCAAAACAAACAAAGTCCAATTAAGGAGACTTCGAATGTGTGGAAGACCTGCACGCGGCCTCTCGCAGGGACTCTCTGGTTCTGTGCCGGCTCCACATTGGCCATGCTTGGGTGACACACGGCTACCTCCTGAGCCGTTATGACCCGCCTCAGTGTCGATGCGACGCCCGGCTGACAGTGCCCCATATCTTGGTGAGCTGTCCGTCTTTGGCTGCCCTGCGATGGACTCTTCTGTTACTGAAATCGTTGCCATTAATTTTATCTGACAACTCCTTGTCGGCTAATTTAGTTTTATGTTTTATACGTGACGGTGGGTTTTATCGTTCTATATAAGTTTTCGCGCATGTCCTTTGCCCCTTTGTGTTCTCCACTCAAATGCTTTTAGGCTGGATGTTTTAATGTGTCGCAGAGCGGCTGGCTTTTCCTTTTTATTCTCGTGGTCTGCCAGCCACGGTCATCTGCTCTCTTGTTTTTATCTCTTCTATTTCTTGCGTCTCTCTGTGGTTTTCTTTTCCTGTTTTGTCCATAGTAGTGTTGGTTGTCATTCTGTCGTTCCTCTGGTTCTTCCATCCTCCTGTTATTGTGCTGTACGTCTCCTTTCTTTTCTTCTTTCCCTTGTGTAATTATCTTACCAGGACAAGGGGACTGATGACCTCGCAGTTTGGTCCCTTCCTTCCCTCCTTTAAACCAACCAACCAACCAGGCCTCTTCAAAACTTCCTGATAGAAAGCTAGGTGGTCGTCAGGTAGATAACATGAGTTTTTAGAAATCCTTGATTATATTCGACTTAACTGGAATCTTTCCAAATGTATGAGACATTTTTTCTGGTGCAGTCAGGGAAACACACTGGAGACCCTGCAGAAAAATGTGGGTGATCAGTTCATGATAGTTGTACAAAATGTAGTACAACCTTTTATGTGGAATCAGAAGGAAAATGTGGAACTGGCTGATAGAGAACTTTACCTTCCATAACCTTCCAAAACTTTGAGTTTCTTCAGGATTTGTTGTCTTTCTGTAGTTCACCTGCCACCATGAAGTCTTGTATTTCAGCAGGAGCAACTTGTGTAACGGAGGTTTCGAACTTGTAACATTACCTCTGTGACATCATGTACAGTAAACAATATGTCATGTTAGCTTAGTTTCCCTTTTGTAATGTCGAAATCACTACCGAAGGGTAAAAAACTGTCCTTTACTGGAAAGTAAATCTAAATTTTCTTTAATCTTACAGAATAGGTTAGGTGCAACAGAAACCTACTGAATGTTGTGATCATTTTTCTGAGCTGAGTAGCTATCTGAGAGTTGACCAAGTTCAGTGTATTCTTGGTAAACGTTTTGTAAATATTGTATAATATTTTATAAATGAGTACACTTCATTTACACTGTTTTTGCCTTCAAACACATTGTAGACATATGTCGTGCTTGCATCAGTCCTCATAATATGTATTGAAAATACTAGTACATTGAAGGGGGGATGCGAGTAGGAAGTTTTAAAGGACATGCAGCGTCGTCAGAGCTCCTATGTAACTTTCATTTTCAAAGGGCACGAGTCACGACTAATACTCCTTGCTTTGAAAAGGGCATGAGTCATTGACTGATGCCTCTATAAAAATAAAACTATCTTTTCAGAATCGTATAGAATGTACACTGATAGATTACTACCCGAAACGATAGGAAACTCAAAATCAAGAAATTGTGGACTACAGTCCATCTAAAAACATACGATTCAAATAAAAAAATTGATACAGCAATCTGCATGTTCTTCTTCACTGTTCTGATATTCAGTCTGAAGACTGGTCTGATGCAGTTCTCCACGCTGTTCTATCCTGTTCAGGTCCCTCCACCTCTCAATAACTTTTGAACCCTACATCTGCTTGAACATGCCTACTGTAGTCAAGTCTAGGTCACCTACTACAGGTGTTAGCCCAACATTCCTCTCCATTACGAAATTAACTTGAATATCCTTCTTAATGGTGATTATTTCAATACACTGAGACGGTATTCAATGTTAAACTGTGGCATTTCTTTCTTTGAGACCTTTTGTTCTTTCATGAGCTACACATATAATTTTTTATTTACTGGTGCAAATGAACCTCGTGCAGCTGTAAAGTAGTGGACCAACATGCGTGGAAACTGTGATCACGAGGGCTGGCATTATTTGGAGAGGGTCGGACGTGGGGAGTCGGTGGGTGTATTTCCGGTCTCCAGTTCTTGATGAACGTAAGAGGAATTGCCGACTGGGTCACACGGATAAATCGGCCGTAGTGAAACGTGTTTACCAGGAAGGTGATCATGAAATAAAATTTAGCGGGACGAGCGTCATATCTAAAACCTCGCATTATTATGCACGTATGTATAGAGAGACTATCGAGATTGATAAACACCGTAATAATTTTAACAGGAAAAACGAAGGTGTCAGCCTTGAGCCGCAAGCGAGACGATCGATTACTTTCAGTCCAGAATGTTGGCATTACCAGAGACAGTCTCATAGCCGACGCCACATGATGGACAGTGGCGCCCTGTGTACCGCCTGTATAAGCAGCGCTTCCTCGGAGGACGTCTCCCGCAGTCGGAGACGAAACGTCAGGTGAGGGTTTTATACATCGAACACGGCGTGTTAAGTGAAGACAGTACCGGCCGTGAAAGCCTACATTGTGTGATGAAAACTGTATTATACTAAAAGACTCTTTATATAAGCTAATGCAAAGCGGTGCAATGATTTGGTGTTTTTGATTAGCACTTGGGAGCAGTACCCTACTAGGCATCCTATCAGACTTGAACATAACGTGGTATGGACTGTTAATAAATATTAGAAAATTTTACTTAAACTCACAGGAAAGGGAAACAGAATTGAAAACTTGAATCAAATGTTGATGTCTTTATGAGTAAATAAATGTAATTAGTTTCGTATTAATAGAGGCTGGAATTTTTTTAACTTTTTGTGCCCAGCTGAGGAGAGTGATTAAAATTATTTAGCTGATGAGATCTATTTCTTCTTCTCGCAAATTTTTTTCAGTTTCGCACTGAAGTCTCTCTTCCGTTTTTCTGTCCAGGTTGTATTGGTTCTAGTGCTCGGTTTGTCTACAATTTGATGATCCTCGATGCGTCTTCGGTATGCGTCTCTATTCCGTATCACGTCATCTATGATGCCAACATCCTGAAGACTCTTTCAGTTTCAAGCAGTCGGTAGATCTTATATTTCACTGAGGTGACAAGCACTCTTCGGCTAAACCCAGCAGTGTATGTTACACTCGTTTTAACCTTAAGTGATCGATTACTATCGCACTTTGAATGCAAAAAACGATGGATTCGTGAGAAACATAGGTTCATTAGTCCATGTGGTTGCAGTTAAACTGAAGGTGTTCCGCGTGCTGCAGTAAGGGCTAGCAAGACTCTGACAGATTGTAGGTACATTCATTAAACGGTCCGCCAGCAGACTTTGTTCAAACAATTAATAGTTCCACTTTCTGCCGCTAGCTGAAAATATGTCACTATAAGCAGTCACAACATAGGTTAGCCGCGGGAAAAGGAGAGGAGCGATAAAATACATGATAACGGTGATTCTTGCACGTTTGTTAGGATATGGTCACAAGGTACAACATATGTTCAGTACGGTCACCCAACTCAGCAACGCGTTGCATCCGTAAAATGGCTTCTCCATGTCCGGTATAATTAGAACAATTTGTCGTCGTATGCTAAGCTTTAGATCAAGAAGAGTCCGGATAGACACGATATTCATATAACCGCACATCCAAAAGTCACATGGATTTGTGTCGGGGCATCAGGAAGGGCACATATCCTGAAATTGCAAAGATATGACACGGTCGTTACCAACCGTCTCTCGAAGCGTATCTTTCACGTGCTGAAGAAGAAGGTCCTTATAACAGGGATATGTGACCATACGCCTAACAGACCTGCAAGATATCATCTCCTCGAAGAAAAACGGACCGCTATTGAATGAGCTTGAGAAACCGCACCACAAAGTCACATAAGCTGAGTGCAGTGGATGTTCCTTCTCAACCCGCGGCGGTGTAGAACCCCATATGCAACAGTTCTATGAATTCACGATATCGACCAGAGTAAAACGTGCCTCGTCCGTCCAAATAATATTCCCCGACCCATTTCATTCATTTCCACAATTACAAAAACCGAAGGGCAAAGTCACGGCCTTGAAGCCTATCTTGGAGCATCAATTGGTGTGCATTCTAAATCTTGCAGGGATAGCAGTGTAAAATGCACCGCAAAATCTTTTGAATTGTTGACCACGGAAGAGACAATTCCTGTGACAGCTCGAGCACTGGCTGCAGAATTTGACGCACGTGGTGCTATAGCTACAGCAACTTTACATCTACATCTACATCTACATCCATACTCCGCAAGCCACATGACGGTGTGTGGCGGAGGGTACCCTGAGTACCTCTATCGGTACCAAGAACCAACTGCCATGGGAATGGAAGGCCTGCCTCTCCCTGCCACACCACCTAGTTCACATGTTTCTTAAAATATGTTGAACCTTTTGTTTAGCCCATTTTGTGACATGGGGCCTCTTCGCAGCTGTTTCTGTCAGCGCTATTCCGTAATGCAGTGCTGCTACTGCTGCCATTCTGATGAAACAACGTTAACAACAGTAGACGGTCTTTCTACTCAGTTGCCATTGCGTTTCGTACGGAAAATGTCAACCGTTTTAATCCTTTACAACAACAGTTACTTCTCAAAAGAAATCGATGCACGTCACCAAGTTACTAACAGGATAATGACGTCAAAACAGGAAATTTACAGAGTCATGTTTTCATCTTGTGGCAGAAATTAGAATTTTTTTTCAGTGTTCTACACTTGAAAACTAATTAATGAACATAACCTACGATGTTTTAGCGTTCTGCGATGAATACAGGCTGCACTGCAGCACGCGGAACACTGTCAGTTTAATTATAGCCAACCGGTATAAATTTCGTTTTCTAGCAGAACTTTGACGAATTTCTCGCACATTTTAAGAGACAAATATTCCAATTATTCAGCTTTTCACATCGTTCACCTGTTCGTCGTTGCTCCTGATTCTCTGCCTAGAGCGAAGTGGTCGATCTATATCCTTGCTATAATAGCCATTCTTCATGAATTCAGACTGCCAGTAAGAGACCAGCCAGATGATATCGCTATGTCGATGACACGTTCGTAGTATGTACACACGGAGCAGAGGAGTTGGATGCCTTCCTGACACATTTGAACAGCATTAATCCGATAATCCAATTTACTATGGAGACGGAGAGTAATGGGCAATTGAATTTCCTGAATTTGTCTGTAATTAAGAGGACGAGACGGAACGTTGGGCCATAGGGTGTATAGAAAGGCCACACATACTGATCGTTTACTGCATAAAAATTCAAACCACCACTCTAGACAAGTAAGAGGGGTAATGAAAACCTTGGTAGACAGGGCGTACAAAATTTGTGAACCTCTTTATTTAATACACTCCTGGAAATTGAAATAAGAACACCGTGAATTCATTGTCCCAGCAAGGGGAAACTTTATTGACACATTCCTGGGGTCAGATACATCACATGATCACACTGACAGAACCACAGGCACATAGACACAGGCAACAGAGCATGCACAATGTCGGCACTAGTACAGTGTATATCCACCTTTCGCAGCAATGCAGGCTGCTATTCTCCCATGGAGACGATCGTAGAGATGCTGGATGTAGTCCTGTGGAACGGCTTGCCATGCCATTTCCACCTGGCGCCTCAGTTGGACCAGCGTTCGTGCTGGACGTGCAGACCGCGTGAGACGACGCTTCATCCAGTCCCAAACATGCTCAATGGGGGACAGATCCGGAGATCTTGCTGGCCAGGGTAGTTGACTTACACCTTCCAGAGCACGTTGGGTGGCACGGGATACATGCGGACGTGCATTGTCCTGTTGGAACAGCAAGTTCCCTTGCCGGTCTAGGAATGGTAGAACGATGGGTTCGATGACGGTTTGGATGTACCGTGCACTATTCAGTATCCCCTCGACGATCACCAGTGGTGTACGGCCAGTGTAGGAGATCTCTCCCCACACCATGATCCCGGGTGTTGGCCCTGTGTGCCTCGGTCGTATGCAGTCCTGATTGTGGCGCTCACCTGCACGGCGCCAAACACGCATACGACCATCATTGGCACCAAGGCAGAAGCGACTCTCATTGCTGAAGACGACACGTCTCCATTCGTCCCTCCATTCACGCCTGTCGCGACACCACTGGAGGCGGGCTGCACGATGTTGGGGCGTGAGCGGAAGACGGCCTAACGGTGTGCGGGACCGTAGCCCAGCTTCATGGAGACGGTTGCGAATGGTCCTCGCCGATACCCCAGGAGCAACAGTGTCCCTAATTTGCTGGGAAGTGGCGGTGCGGTCCCCTACGGCACTGCGTAGGATCCTACGGTCTTGGCGTGCATCCGTGCGTCGCTGCGGTCCGGTCGCAAGTCGACGGGCACGTGCATCTTCCGCCGACCACTGGCGACAACATCGATGTACTGTGGAGACCTCACGCCCCACGTGTTGAGCAATTCGGCGGTACGTCCACCCGGCCTCCCGCATGCCCACTATACGCCCTCTCTCAAAGTCCGTCAACTGCACATACGGTTCACGTCCACGCTGTCGCGGCATGCTACCAGTGTTAAAGACTGCGATGGAGCTCCGTATGCCACGGCAAACTGGCTGACACTGACGGCGGCGGTGCACAAATGCTGCGCAGCTAGCGCCATTCGACGGCCAACACCGCGGTTCCTGGTGTGTCCGCTGTGCCGTGCGTGTGATCATTGCTTGTACAGCCCTCTCGCAGTGTCCGGAGCAAGTATGGTGGGTCTGACATACCGGTGTCAATGTGTTCTTTTTCCCATTTCCAAGAGTGTAGATGAGATTGAACATCTACGGTCAACTTTCGTGATGAATGGCTATTCTAGCAAGGATATAGATCGAGCACTTCGCTCTAGGTAGAGAATCAGTAGCAACGACGAACAACAGTCGCCCAAGGGCAAAGTTTCTCTTCCGTGCTTTACTAAGGTCACAGATCGCACTGGGAAAGTTTTAAGCAAGTATGGGGTGGGAACTATTTTCAGACCTACCAGGAAAATAAAATAATATTTAAGATCGGCAAAAGATGCACGACACCCTTTGGCTACACCGGGGGTATATAAAATTCCTTGTAGTTGTGGACACGTTTATATCGGTACCACAAAGAGAAGTGTGAACACACTCTCGGCAGGTATGTAAATAATTACAGCAGCAATTCCCTGTGACACCTAAAACGGCCACCATCGTGCATTAATGTTGTTCGTGTTTAGTTTTGTTACGATTCCTGGTAAGGTGCGTAACGGGCGTGAAGAACGTCGGATATTACGTGATAGCCGTGAAGGACACTCCGATGCGGGTACAGCATTATCAGCATCTGACAGAGTGTGAAAGTGGCCTCTCTGTGGGCCTCCATTTGTAAGTAGGCTGTTTAGGTTTTTATGTTGATAACGCCACGTAGCGCTCTGTATGAAAATAACTGACTGCGCTGTGTGCAGTCTGTGGCTGGTTGGACTCATTGTTGGAATATTCGCTTGTGTAATGTTGGGCAGTTGGGTGTGGACAGCGCGTAGCGTTGTTCAGTTGGCGAGCCGCCAGCAGTGGTGGATGTGGAGAGAGAGATGCCAGAGTTTTGAGAGGTTACTATAAGCGGACGATCTGGACGTGTGTCCGCCAGAAAAAGGAGATTTGTAAAGATGGATGTCATTAATTGATATTAAGGCAAATACACTGTTTGTTCTCTATCAAAATCTTTCATTTGCTAACTATGTCTATTAGTAGGTAGTGCCTTCAGTAGTTAGAATCTTTTATTTAGCTGGCAGTATTGACGCTCGCTGTATTGCTGTGGTTCGGGTAACGAAGATTTTTGTGAGGTAAGTGGTTCATGAAAGGTATAGGTTATTGTTAGTCAGGGCCATTCTTTTGTAGGGATTATTGAAAGTCAGATTGCGTTGCGCTAAAAAAATATTGTGTGTCAGTTTAGTGACGATCAGAATAAGTAGAGAGAAAACTGTTCGAGTACGTTGAGTTTTGCTCATCTGTTTGAAAATCAAATAACGTAGAAGTTTACTAGCACAGTCACTCATAATTTTTCTAAGGGGACATTACACATTTAGCCAGCTTGTTAGATCGTGCAGTATCCAGATTTTTCGGGAATTTGGATGGTGCAGAGGCTCACTGTTGGACTGCATAGGAATGTGAGGGCAGGCACACTCGTCGTCGAGGTTCCAGTCGACTGCTTCTGACCAGACAAGGGAGGACTGCCGTATTGTGTGCTAAGCACATTTTAAACCCTTAACATCTGCGCCTGCTGTCCGAGAGCAAGGACTCCGTGAAACATTCTGTGTCATCCTGCACCGTTGGTGAAAGACTAGCAGCAGATGTACTAAAGAGTCGTAATGCTACGCGTAGACCACCACAACAATACAGACGGTTGCATTTGGCGTGATGCAGTGATGTGGAAACATGCACTTCTCATAAATGACTTCGCATTGTGTTTAGCGACGAATCACGGTTTTGCACCAACCCATGTTACCATTGTCTGTGTGTATAGCGAGCCAGCCGCTGTGACCGAGCGGTCCGAGCGGTTTTAGGCGCTTCAGTCCGGAACCGCGCTGCTGCTACGGTCGCAGGTTCGAATGCTGCCTCGGGCATGGATGTGTGTGATGTCCTTAAGTTAGATTTAGGTAGTTCTAAGTCTAGGGGACTGATGACCCCAGATGTTAAGTCCCATAGTGCTTAGAGCCATTCGAACCATTTTGTGTACAGCGACGAGCTGGGGTGAGGTCCCGTTCATCCAGTACTTTGGAGGTGGACAGCGTGGTTTCTCCTGGGAAAATTGGTGTGGGGGGGGGGGGGGGGCACCATGGACGGTTTCATATCACGGCTGGTAGTGATTGAGAAACTCTGACACACCAACGGTACGTTATGCTCATCTTACCCTGAAGCGCCAAAGAAACTGGTATAGGCATGCGTATTCAAATACGATGATATGTAAACAGACAGAATAAAGCGCTGAGATCGGCAACGCCTATAAAGGACAACAAGTGTCTACCGCAGTTGTTAGAACGGTTACTGCTGCTACAATGACAGGCTATCAAGATTTAAGAGAATTTGAAAGTGGTTTCATAGGCGGCGCACGAGAGGTGGGACACAGCTACTCCGAAGTAGCGATGAAGTGGCGATCTTCCCGTACGAGCATTCCACAAGTGTACCGTGACCATCAGGAATCCGGTAAAACACCAAATCTCCGACATCGCTGCGGCCGGGAAAATATTCTGCATGAACTGAAGAGAATCGTTCAACGTGACACAAGTGCAACCCTTCCGCAAACTGCTGCAAATTTCAGTGCTGGGGCATCAACAAGTGTCAGCGTGTGAACCATTCAATGAAACATTATGGATATGGGCTTCTGGACCTTGATGACTGCACGCCACAAAGCTTTACGTCTTGCGTGGGCCCATCAACACCGACATTGGACTGTTGATGACTGGAAACATGTTGCGTGATCGCACGAGTCTCGTTTCAATTTGCATCGAGCGGATTTACGTGTACGGATATGGAGACAACCTCATTAATCCATGGATCCTGAATGTCAGCAGCGGACTGTTAAAGCTGGTGGAGGTTCCGCTGGCCACCAAACTCCCCAGACATGAACATTGTTGAGCATATTTGGGATGCCTTGCAACGTGCTATTCAGAAGTGATCTCCACCCTGCCGTATTCGTACGGATTTATGGACAACCACAAAGGATTTATTGTGTCAATTCCCTCCAGCCATAGTTCAGAAGTTAGTCGAGTCCATGCCACGTCGTGTTGCGGCACTTCTGCGTGCTCGCGGGGCCCCCCACGATATTAGGCAGGTGTACCAGTTTCTCTGGCTCTTCAGTGTATGTCCTCTTGTGGCACTTCCAATATGGTAGTATAGTGCTGCCATTTTTTAACAGTACAATGCTCATCCACACAGGAAATGATGTCAACGAACTGTCTGCTTGCTGAATGAAATTCTCACTCTGCAGGAGAGCTTCTGCGAAGTTTGGGAGGTAGGAGACGAGGAACTAGCGGAATTAAAGCTGTGAGGACGGGGTGTGAGTTGTGCTTGGGTAGCTCAATTGGTAGAACACTTGCCCGCGAAAGGCAAAGGTCCCGAGTTCGAGTGTCGGCCCGGCACACAGTTTTAATCTGCCAGGAAGTTTCATGTCTGATTGCTGTTAAGGAACTTCCACAACCAGCAAGATCTCCTGATACGGCCTCGATAGTAGATGTGTGAGTCCAGCTGAAAAGTCACTTCCATCTCAGTACCAGTATTCAGGATATTATACGCCCCTGCATCGAGGTCCCTACTCTGCTGGGAGGATGGATGGGAGTGCGGTGGAGTAGGCTGGTCGGTGCAGTGCCTACTAATGATACAACGTGAGCAGAACAATAATTTATTACAGTAAAGTTTACAGTCGTGTACACTTCTCTGTGTCGGCGCCGCCCTGGCCGGCAGTAGTGCAGTGCACAGCCTTTGGTCTTGCTGACGACGTCCCAGAAGTCTCTCCCAGAGATCGCGTCGCCTTGCAGCGTCCTGCCCACGGAACCACGGTGTAGGGCGGGTGGCAACCTTTACAACCTGCCTTGTTGCCCAACACAGAGAGTACTGTTTTGCCAGAGTACTCCGGTAGACATCAGATTGGTGTATTCGGGTAATTTATCAGCATCTCTGCACAGTGTGGAGATGAACAACAGCATAGCTCTTCCACTAAGGAAGGCCGGGGATGCTGATGAGTGCCTACAGGTGCTAGTCGGGGTGCGAGCAGTGCCTAGCGCACCTCACGAAAACTACGGCAGATGGACAGTGTACCAAACACCACCAGTTCAGCTCAACAAACAGAAGATAGACGTCTCCAAGTGTTCCCATCAGTGCTTGAGAAGTCGGCAGCTCATAGGAACAGAGTACGGCAGACCAGACAGGTAGCAGTCTCGAAGGCGGAAGTCACCTTGTTGAACTGTAGCAGCACTCCATAGTTTCGGCCTTGTAGCTGGTGTACAGCAACATGAAGGTGGAGGCCAAGGCTCGGAAGCCTGGGTATTTATAACTATTTGTCTAAAGCAATGACATTACGTGTGGCCTACGATGGCCGAGTGTGGCCTATTTTTCCAGGCAGATCAGCGGTCTTCGTCACACCTTTATTTCGCAAGAATCGCTTTTAGGACTGACGTTTTTCCACCATATCAGTTTTTCTTATGAAACTTTTACTCTCTATTGCGAAATGAAGTAGCGCTGTTAGAACGACGTAACGTCTTTACTGAGGTTATGTTGCTGAGTCTGCGATTCAAGTGAGATGGGAGGTAAGGCAATACCTTCCGCGTTTCTTCTGCTTTCGGCAGTGTCAGCGTTCTGCCTGTTTTTCGTTTTGATTGCGACATGGGGCGTTGGCCTGGCTTAGCTTGGCTTGATACTGGTTGGAGAGAACTCTGAGAAAATTTTACATTTGTCCGTAATACATTTCTGCTGTGTAACATTCCCCTATTTTGAGCTACTACGTCTTGTGGTTCTGCAAGAAATTCTTTTGCGCCCAGAGTAATCCCGATAGGGATATATCATTGTTCATCTCTGTAGCTCGGAATGTGCCGGAACATTTGTTCTGACAAATTTAGTGACTCTTATCAGGTTGTCTAGTGGGTGCAATAGGTAAGGGAATTGAGAAATGTAAGATTTTGTGTGGGTAACACTTCTAAGGTTTGTGTGGCCAGTACAACGTTGGTTGTGAAAACTAGATCATCGTCGTACCCGTGATAGTAGCTAGAAGTCGAAATTGTGCACCTGCTATATCACAAGTTGTTCCATTCATTAATTCCCCACTGTCATTCTCTGGTCATACCTATGGGCTTTCCAATCTGGTAACAGTTTACGGTGTCAACTTCTGGTGCAAAAACTGAATAAATCCAATGTGCTCTCACTCTCTGGAAATGTGGTTGTGTGACTCTAGCTCTTCTTTTCGACACTTTGATACTTACGTTTTCCCTAATAACAATTGTACCACACATGCCTGTACGTTAATTTGTATTGCCATGGCTGGACAGTTCGTAATGCTTTCTCATATACATTCTCGTAACTCTGCTAAGACATGAGGACGTAAGTTTCTCATTGTTCTGCGATTAATAACGCTTCTTGCATTTGTATTTGGATCCACTTGTTGACGGTTGACCATTTGATCAGATAGGGTGAATAGTAAAACACTGTTATTGTGCATTTATGCCCACTGTCGGACACTGAATAGTCATTTGCATGTTTGCTTTTTCTGAACTAACTTAAAAGGTTGCTGTGTGATAGAATACGGCTAGGTTTCTCTCAATTAAAGTTACCACGTGTTCTAGTCCTGCACGGATTTCTTTTTGTACCTGGCGTAATACTACTGGGAATTCTGTTGGAGGAAACAGTGTAGAACTCAGATGTCCGTGCATGGCATGGTAAAGTGCTTCGTGCAATATATGTGCTTCGAAACCTTAGGTCACTCAAGCTATCTGCTAATGAACGCAGCAGTCTGGGTATGCTCATTCTCCCGTCTGATGCACTGAATCGAGTCTGAATTTTTTCCAAGTTGTTACTGTATGCACGATATTTTTTGCATACTGCATGAACTGTTCAGTCAATTCTCTTACCATCCTCGTATTACTGAGCGCGTTATGTTCCATGTTTTTTCAACTGTGTAGTATGCCTTTCTACTGTAATTCTAGTAGTATCCATTAATTCCCAGCCGGCCGCTGTGGCCGAGCCGTTCTAGGCGCTTCAGTCCGGAACCGCGCTGCTGCTAAGGTCGCAGGTTCGAATCCTGCCTCGGGCATGGATGTGTGTCATGTCCTTAGGTTAGTTAGGGTTAAGTAGTTCTAAGTCTAGGGGACTGATGACCTCAGATGCTAAGTCCCATAGTGCTTAGAGCCATTTGAACCGTAAATTCCCGTGTTTATTCTAATGTCTTATTTAAATTTTGTATGCCTTCATTTTCTGCGGTGCCAAATACCGCTCGCGTTGGTTCTAATGTGTCATTTTAATTTTGTATGCCTTCATTTTCTGCGGTGCCAAATACCGTTTTCAGCAGCTTCCCTCCTCTACCTGACCAGCTTCTTTTCTTCTTTATTAACGTTCGTGCTACTATTGCTGTCAGATGGTTTTGTTGTGCTGTCAGTTTTTCATACGAAAGTCTTAGCTCATGACACTCATTTTTTATTTACTCCAAAATATTCTTTTTCTACGCCTCTTTATGTAATTCCGTGAATACCTCCTGTAACCTGGGAACGTCATTTCGTATTTTCAGTATGTTGGTCTTAACGCCCTTCGATGACTAGTTAACGTTACATACCGTTGTCTGGAAAACAATATCCCAGAACTGAGTGGCTGGTCCCGGACTGTATTCAGGAACGTTTCATCACTTCCTTTCCTTTTTCGAGAATATGCACACGTAAAGTTAAAGGAAGTAAACTGTACCCTACTCAGTACAAGCTTTTGAATCCTTTTTTTGTGCGTGATAAATCAATAAATACATAGCAACATTTAAAGATAACGTATGTACAGCAAACTCTAAAACAGTATAAAAAATTTGATCAAAACTTCTTATTACGTGATCTGAATGCATAAAGCATTTTGTGTATCTCTTGAACGACATTAGATACCTGTTTCCTATTGTTGTGGATGCTTGCTTTGAGGCTGGTACAACTGACAGAACTTGTGGTATAGCATCCATAGCGCCTTTGAATGGTTTATGGGATTACGAGAACAACTGATGTTTTTGTTGGCAACTGCAACTAAACATTTATTGGTGATGTCATTTCAGTTACTTGGTATGGGCTAGGGTACTTAATTAAAAACTTTTTGGTTTTGCTCGTTTTGTGTCTACTGATAAACTCTGTTGTGTGGTAGTTTCCATACACATTCACTATTCCTGATATTCAAAAGCTTTTGTACTGAATGGTTTTCCCCTTCGTCAAAATTTACATAAACATTTTGCAAATTCTGATACATGCTTGGATTTTAGCATGTCAAAACGAGATGGCATTTTGCAGCCATGTACCATCTAGTATGCTGAAAGATTGGTACTGGTGGGAACTTTAGAGTTGCACACCGAAATTATGAATGTACTGTATGTGTCATAATTATCATGGTGGCTGTTAACATAGTGGCTTAATATTTTAAAAATCGTCGTCTGAAACCTATCTGTTATGGATGGAAGAAATTTTTCTTAACTTACCATGCAATGTAAATCACACAACTGTTTCATTAAGTGCAATATGAAATTTAAACCTTGCTCTGTTAGTATGATGTGTGGTACACCAAAGGTAAGAATCCAATTATTTATTAAGGGTTGTACTCCTTTATGAACTTGTTGGTCTGAGAGTGCTACCATTTCATTATATTGATAAAAGTGAGCTACTACTGCTAATATCTACATATTTCCTGCATTTTTATTAAATGGTCCTAAGATGTCTAATCCAGGCATATCAAATGGTTTATTCACTTCCAGCCATGTTTTATGGCTAACATGAACTTTTGTACACCAGTATACAGTTTTGTATGTATTCCTTTACGTAACATTCAATAGTTTTCCACCAGTACCTTTCAATAACTTTGCTATCTGTAGCTCTGTGTCCTGATAACTTGTGGCCATGCACTTGCTGCAAAACTTCACCCCTGAATGCTGCTGGAATTACCACAAATGGTTCACACTTTGTCGATCTGCAGAGTAAGCCATTGAGTGTCATTAACTGTGGCAGCGCCGGCCGCTGTGGCCGAGCGGTTCTAGTCGCTTCAGTCTATAACCGTGCGACTGCTACGGTCGCAGGTTCGAATCCTGCCTCGGGCATGGATGTGTGTGATGTCCTTAGGTTAGCTTGATTTGAGTATTTCTAGCTTATAGGGGACTAATGACCTCAGATGTTAAGGCCCATAGTGCTCAGAGCCATTTGAACCATTTAACTGTGGCAACATTTTAAATGTCAGACACTGTACATCACTTACTTATGCTCTCTGTGATTCAGTTACGCTTTTATCTGTTGCTTATAGTACTCCGATTTTTCTCCTCAGTATGTTCACATTTGTATGCCTCCTTCCTGACTTGTGAACTACGCCATAAACGAATTCACTCGGTTTGAGCGCCCATCTTGTTAATCCTTCAATCCTAAGAATCTTTTAATCCTAACAACTATTTTAGTGATGTGTGATCTATTACTGCTTTGAACTTTTGGCCATACAAATAACAATGAAACCAAGTAATTCCATAAATCAGTGCTAGCATCTCCTTTTCTGTCATGTAATAATTCTGTTCTTCCTGTTTGAGTTGTATAGACACTTAGGATGTTCTTTGTCATTTAAATTTAGCTGAGAATGCACCACATGGCATTATTATTAGTACCATACGAAAGGATTAATTCTTTTTCGAAATGTGGGATTGTTTGTAGGGGACCTGACGGTAGTGTTTTCCTCAACATTTCAAATGCTGTTTGGCAATCTGTTTTCCTCTTGAATTTTACACTTTTTTTTGCAACAAGCAATTTAGTGTTTCAGCAGTTTTGCATAACCTTTGTTACATTTAATGAACTTTTTATAATAATTACATAGGCCTAGAATTGACTCTCGCTACTTGGTTTTTTGCAGTGTTGTGAAGTCATGAAACGCTGAAATTAGTTGTGGATCAGTTTTTAAAACTTCTGGAATATTCAGATGGCCAAGGTATTTCACTTCGTTTGTACAAAATAACATTTATAGTGCTGAGCGCCAGATGTGCTGTTCATAGCCTGTTGATACATGCTTCTTATATCCATCGTTGAAAAGTATTTGCATTGTCCAAGATTGTCCAATGTCTGTGTAATTTTTGTGGTAGGATATGCATCAGTTACTGTGTTAGCATTCAAGTACTCGTATCTGCAATTGTGACAGAATCTATACTTCTTAGTATCATCTGACTTCTTTGGAATGATGATGACATTTTACTCTATGGACTATGACTATGTTCCATTATTCTTCCAGGTAGTTGTTGGTCAATACAGTCTTCCATCAATAGTCGTAAACACTTGGGTACACAGTATAATTTCCTGAAGTCTGGAGTGCTGTTCCCTGTGGGTATATGATGCTGTGTAACGTGTGTCGCTAGTGAAGCACCATTTGTGGTAAACAAATCTAAAGCTCCTAGTATCAAAGCTAGCATTCCATGTGAGTCACTTCATTGAAAGTGTTCCATTTTCCTATGTAATGCAGATGCATCAATGGTTTGCTTGTGGCTCTGGTTGTCACATGACATATCAAAGCCTTCTTCATCCATATTATCTAAACTGGAAATCATGAAGATCACAGGTACACTTATCTCATCCATGCCAAAACTATCTAGGATGACAGGAAGCATAAACTCTCCGTTTATATTACTAATGCATGCTAATCTTCTGCATACAAAACAATGCATTTTATTTAACTCTTCGTTACTTTGTTATGGTTCTACCACACACAACACTGCCTTGGGAATCCAAAACAGCTTTTCCATGCCTGGTGATATCATATGAATCCATCTTTGCCTTAGGTGTTTGCTGTTCAGCTGGTAAAACCTTCTTGACTGGTGTACGAAGCGACAGTGTCTCGCTTGCAGCTCCTGTTCTCAGTGGAAACAAAGCTCAATTGAGTTCAACAGAATTCCGTGAAGGCCGAGTGTGGTATGATGTTTATCGAGACAGAATGTGAATCACAGAATAACCTTCACCAGCTGTGCCATGCATCCCAGTCCTACAGAGACATGGCACATTACTGACGCCGCTTTGGTCATGAGTTTACCTATGGCGGAGCCACAATGCCTCCTGAGGGCACTGGGAATGTGTAGTTAAGATGTGACTGCGCTTGACTAGAGAAGATGTTCCCATGTGAGCAAAGTGTTAACGCCAATGGACGTCAGTACGTGTTAGGTGTTGGTGGACAAAATGCCACTCTGGTGGAGAAGGTTGAATATTGAAGTAGGAACAGTTAGACATCGAAGCAGTTATGCCTTTTGGCTATATATACACTCCTGGAAATTGAAATAAGAACACCGTGAATTCATTGTCCCAGGAAGGGGAAACTTTATTGACACATTCCTGGGGTTAGATACATCACATGATCACACTGACAGAACCACAGGTACATAGACACAGGCAACAGAGCATGCACAATGTCGGCACTAGTACAGTGTATATCCACCTTTCGCAGCAATGCAGGCTGCTATTCTCCCATGGAGACGATCGTAGAGATGCTGGATGTAGTCCTGTGGAACGGCTTGCCATGCCATTTCCACCTGGCGCCTCAGTTGGACCAGCGTTCGTGCTGGACGTGCAGACCGCGCGAGACGACGCTTCACCCAGTCCCAAACATGCTCAATGGGGGACAGATCCGGAGATCTTGCTGGCCAGGGTAGTTGACTTACACCTTCTAGAGCACGTTGGGTGGCACGGGATACATGCGGACGTGCATTGTCCTGTTGGAACAGCAAGTTCCCTTGCCGGTCTAGGAAGGGTTGAACGATGGGTTCGATGACGGTTTGGATGTACCGTGCACTATTCAGTGTCCCCTCGACGATCACCAGTGGTGTACGGCCAGTGTAGGAGATCGCTCCCCACACCATGATGCCGGGTGTTGGCCCTGTGTGCCTCGGTCGTATGCAGTCCTCATTGTGGCGCTCACCTGCACGGCGCCAAACACGCATACGACCATCATTGGCACCAAGGCAGAAGCGACTCTCATCGCTGAAGACGACACGTCTCCATTCGTCCCTCCATTCACGCCTGTCGCGACACCACTGGAGGCGGGCTGCACGATGTTGGGGCGTGAGCGGAAGACGGCCTAACGGTGTGCGGGACCGTAGCCCAGCTTCATGGAGACGGTTGCGAATGGTCCTCGCCGATACCCCAGGAGCAACAGTGTCCCTAATTTGCTGGGAAGTGGCGGTGCGGTCCCCTACGGCACTGCGTAGGATCCTACGGTCTTGGCGTGCATCCGTGCGTCGCTGCGGTCCGGTCCCAGGTCGACGGGCACGTGCTCCTTCCGCCGACCACTGGCGACAACATGGATGTACTGTGGAGACCTCACGCCCCACGTGTTGAGCAATTCGGCGGTACGTCCACCCGGCCTCCCGCATGCCCACTATACGCCCTCGCTCAAAGTCCGTCAACTGCACATACGGTTCACGTCCACGCTGTCGCGGCATGCTACCAGTGTTAAAGACTGCGATGGAGCTCCGTATGCCACGGCAAACTGGCTGACACTGACGGCGGCGGTGCACAAATGCTGCGCAGCTAGCGCCATTCGACGGCCAACACCGCGGTTCCTGGTGTGTCCGCTGTGCCGTGCGTGTGATCATTGCTTGTACAGCCCTCTCGCAGTGTCCGGAGCAAGTATGGTGGGTCTGACACACCGGTGTCAATGTGTTCTTTTTTCCATTTCCAGGAGTGTACCACAGTTACCAGAAAGAGCTGGATTTATTATTTTGCCAGCAGACAAAGCGCTACTTTTTCGATGAGAACTTTTCTACTTTGGTGTGTATTTAGGAAGTGCTAAATCTTTGTCATTTCTTGAATTTGAGCTGATTCTGTGTGACCTGAAAGGACCTTTGGAACTAGCTTGTCAGTTCATATTTCTGTTTGATTGGAAATTCTGCTGTCTATTATTTGTATTGTTCCCAGCCATGAACCATAAGTGAATTGTTGCAAGTCGTACGGCGTTTTGGATACCTCCTCTGCACATCTGAGAGTTCAGACTCAAACAGTGAGTGACTGAGTACTTGTTTTCGCGTTCTTTACTGATTTTGCACGTGATATTACTATAGTTGTGGCAACATCTTATTTAAAGTTTTTTACGGTCGTATGTCTTAGTAAGTCATATGGTAGTTGTAACTGCTTCATTCTGCTGAATGTTCGGAGCTGAACAACGAGCAGCTGTGTACCCGTGTTTTTCGTGTTTATTAACTGGCTTCACTGGCTTCCTGTATATGTATTGTCGTTGTTTTACTGTACGAATAGCATACAGCTCATAACGGCGCACGTTACTGGCTATAAAGTTTTGAAGAATTGTGTTAGGTAGAGACGGGCATAGTAGATTGGATGTTTTCGGTTTGAAATTGTGTTGCTGATCCAACTGCATATTAGCTGGCCCCTAGAGACAAAGGGTTTTTCTACCTAGTATTTGGTTTTGACATATTTATGTCGTAGGTTGTGATTGATTATGTTGTGTCTTGATTTAGTTTACGTTTCACTTTCTACAATTGTACCTGTAATAATGGTACTAAAGTTAGAACTTGTTGTGGCTTCAGTATTTGTTAGTGAAGAAGGTGAAGCATTAGGCACCGAATGACTTTGTAAATACCACGTGTTCACAACAGCGAGAACACGCTCGCGGCAAAATAAGGTATACTTCGTTCAATAGTCAAGTTGCCGAGTGAGATATCAAATGGTTCAAATGGCTCTGAGCACTATGGGACTCAACATCTTAGGTCATAAGTCCCCTAGATCTTAGAACTACTTAAACCTAACTAACCTAAGGACATCACACACACCCATGCCCGAGGCAGGATTCGAACCTGCGACCGTAACGGTCCCGCGGTTCCGGACTGCAGCGCCAGAACCGCTAGACCACCGCGGCCGGCCGAGTGAGATAACTTTGTGTTAATTTTGTGATTACTCTGTTTCGGAACAAGGCTTGCTGTTTCGAGATTTGTATGTCACTCTACCTGGATGTTAGTTTGCCTCTGAAGTGCCTGTCTTCAAGCTAGCGTCTGTTTTTCACCGCCTTAAAGACACTGTGCTAAGCGTGTGGACGCTGTTGGTTCTTGTTTTGGAATACGGTAGAGTTCCGTTATTGGACTGCTGTCAGAGTGACTCCAGGTTTTCTGTGGAAGTGCATTGATGTATAATTCTTGGTCTTCGTCCGTAAGGTTTTTATTTTATGCGCCGTCTTATTGCTAGGTGTTAGCCTTGGCGCCTGTATAAATTCATCTAGATTTTTCTTGTTTCTGAAGTCCCAGCATGTGTGGCCGTTCGAAAGACGCCTTGCGGGTATGAACAAGAGCAATTTCTTATAAGCACCTTGGTGAATGGAATCGCCGTGCGGGGTAGCCGAGCGGTCTTAGGCGTCCTGTAGCGGTCAGCGCAGCTCCCCCCGTCGGAGGTTCGAGTCCACCCCCTCGACCATGGGTGTGTGTGTGTCGTCCTTAGCGTAAGTTACTTTAAGTTATATTAAGTAGCGTGTAAGCTTAGGGACCGATGACCTTAGCAGTTTGGTCCCATAAGACCTTACCACAAATAATGAAAAATAATAAAGGTGAATGGAATTTTGTTTGCTCGAGGCCTGTGTTGGTCAGGTAGGCCCAAATTACCCCCAAGGTCTCTTACAGAAATTTTTGTTACGCAATCCAGTACCAGCATCAAATATACGAAGTTGTAATTTGCTCTTACCGACTACTAATTAAGCTGTCACCAACCAGACATATTTGTTATCATACTGTGTGTTGGTTATTTCGAGGCTTTTATCTTCGTGTTTCAGATTAGGAATATTTCGCACTTGTGTTAGACGCCCTTGTGCTTTCTATGGTAATTACTGTTGTTCTGGTTGTATTATTTGATCATTGTTTCTAAATCTGGACAGCTGTTAATTATTGTAATGCAGCTCCACCATTTAAATTTTCTATTTCAAACAACTTACTCAAAAATTTGGTGAAGTGTGGACGCACAGTGAAGTTAAACTAAGATTTATTTTCGATGTCGTTTTAGTGGGCAAAAATTTGTAATTTGACGTTTTTGGACCCCTGGAAAGAATTTCTTCTTTCTGAAATTGGTAACAGATTTAATTTTAGCCTTAGATTGTGTTTATTTCGGTACCAGTACCTTAGGGCTCCAAACCTAGCTCCCTACCGCCACACCAACATTTGGCAACAATTCCATTCATTCCCAGAGACATTAACCTCCAATGCGAAGTCGAGTAGTGTTGTCACTAATGACTTCTCGTCATTGTCAGTTGCTACACGTAACCTAAGTCTCTTCACGTAACCTAAGTCTCTTCCTACGTGAGAGTCTCTTCCTACTTAAAAGGTCCAGACCAATGACTGACACGTGAGAATCTGTGTCTACTAAAATCTTTTGTCCCTTGCCGTGTACTATGCCTAACAAGCGGCATTTCATCTCTGCATATATATGTGCACTGTTCAGTTCTACTGGGAATGCCTTCTGAGGGGCAATCTATTCCAGTTTGCGCCCAACTCACACTTTCCTCGTAATGGATTCTCCATCTTCACTCTGCATGATACGTTGGTCGAATCACTCCATACGAAAACGTCTAGAGCCTGATTTTCAGCTCTGCGCATAGTGACTGGATCAGCTCTTCCCACCAGCTCGTATTTTTGTGCAATAATCTTCTGGATATATCAACGTAAGATTTCACTGACTCGTCCTGCTTCTGCCCTAAAGTACTCAGTTTCTCTCTGCAGACGTGGCCCTGTAATAGCGGCGGCAGGCGACACAAATATTTCTGACGTCGATTTTGTAGAGGCCTGAGTTGAGATCCCCTTCTGTGTCGAGATGGCAGAGCGTGGAGTGCGGTGGATCAACATGGTCCGCGCTCTGTGAGCTAAAGATACAACATAAGCAGAACAAGGATTTACGACATTAAAGTTTAAAATCGTATACATTTCTCTGTGTGGAAGTTCAAGCTGGTGGCAGTGCAACGCACATAATCTCCGGCCTTAACTGAGCAATCTCTGGTGGACGTCGTCCTGTGGCGTCCGGCTTGTGTAACCATGGTTCAGGATGGTTGGCAGGCTGTGTTAGGATTCAACGTAGCCCGTAAACAGTCCTTGCTGTGCAGGAGGGAGGTTGCATTGTCACAGAGCATTCTTGCACACTTCGAAGGGGTGTGCTTGGGTAATCTCTCAGTAGCTCTGCACGCTGGGGGGATGAGCAACACAATAGCCCTTCCACAAAGGAAGGCTAGAGATGTCGTCGACTGCTTACAGACACTAGAGGGGGACAGCAGTGGTTAGTACACCTCCGGAACATTGCGACAGGTGAACACTGTGCCAGATACAATCAGTCGGCTGAGCAAGCCGGAGGTAGAACTCTTCAAGTCTTCTCATCAGTGATTGTGAGGTCGTCAGGTCACAGCATCCTAGTGTGGCAGACCAGGTACTTAACAGTCTCAAAGGAGTAAGTCGTCTTGGCGAACGGTAGCAGCACATCACAGGTTTAGCCTCGGAACTTGTGTACTGCAGCGTAAAGATGTAGACCAAGGCTCAAAAGACTGAGTATTTATTACTGTTTGTCTGAGTCAATGACGTTGTATCTGCCCAGCGATGTCTAATATGGCCTACATTTCCGGCTTCATCAACGATCTTCAGCCCTCCCAGGCCCCAACTTGTAACGCCGGAATTGTATATCCTCCTATTTCCATCCATTGTACTATAATTTTTTCTCCTTGCTTTGTTACCTCTTAAGATATGACATTTCTGTTTCTTTATATACTGTAATTGTTTTACTGTTTGTATATATATATATATATTTATGCATTTATGTTTGTTTGTTTTGTGAATATTATTTGTATTTATACGCTGGGTCTGGCCTAGGGAAAACTATGCTATCGAACGGATACATCTATAGGTCGTGTGAAGAACCAGAGTGTTTAGGATCTTTGGTAGTGTTAACTCTGTCGCGTGGAGCGCGGGCAGAGAAAGGGAGTCTGGCTGGAGTTGCGAGTGGAGCAGGTGTGTTGTGTGACGCTCCCGCGAGTTGCCGCGCTTTCGGGGTTTGGCAGCATGTAATTGCGCTCGACTTGCGATGATAGTTTCTGACATGGTGTCGCGGACGGGAAGCATTATCTGGCGCACATCAAGAGCCCGTTTCGTCTGGTGACC